>NC_069681.1:55046383-55348997 GCF_023699985.2 Odocoileus virginianus | reverse complement strand
GTGTGAGACTGGAAGGCAGTGAAACCCAGGCAAAACCCAGGCACCCCTGCACTCTTCTACTCCCCCCAAAATTGAGCTAGGAAGGCGTGGGTAAAAGTACAGTAAGTCATTGTGGGAAAATGCCACTGCTTTTTGTTAAGGCCTGGCTATCAGATCAAATATCAAAGGGAACAAAGTCTCTAGCAACAAATAATGTGGCTGGACCTCTGGACCTGCACTGTAACATTTTTTAGGTTCCTCCTTGACTGTATGAGGAAGGACAAGAGGAAGACAGGCAATGATAATAATTACAAGAAGAAACACAAATCAAATACAGACATATTTATTTAAACTTATGTTAACAGAATAAACGATCAGCAAAACACATTAAACCAAGTCAGTCAACATGACTAGTAAATACTGTATCTCATTAAAACTTTCACACTCCAATTGTAGTCCCCTTTTAACGGCTCATGACAGCCTCTTCTCTCCCTAAAGACAAGCTGGGATCTTGGCACACTTTACCAATATCTAATGCCTTTCCTGTTACTGTTATTTAAAGATTTTATTTTCCCTTTTTGATAAAAGCAACTTGTGCTTATTTTAAAACCGGTCGAGGGCTTCCCTGGTGGCTCAGTGGTGAAGAATCTGCCCGCCGGTGCAGGAGACACAGGTATGAGCCCTGTTCTGGGAAGATCCCACGTGTTGCAGAGCAGCTAAGCCCTGGAGCCACAGCTGTTGAGCCTGTGCTCTGGTCTCTGAAACCCGGCCTGTGCTCTGCCACCAGAGAAATCACCACAATAAGGGGCCCTCACACCACAATTAGAGGGTAGCCCCCACTTGCCACTACTAGAGAAAATCCTGTGCACAATGAAGACTCAGCACAGCCATAAATAAATAAAAAGATCAGTCAATGCTTAAATTTTTCAGTTGTATTTTTCAAGATCGGTGACACTGTCTGGGGAAGGGAGAGGGTGGCTGTTGAGTAATCTGGTCCAGCAAGGAAGAATATTTTGTTACCAACCCAGTTTAGGATTGTTGGTACACGTGATTAAAAAAAAAACAAACAAACCAACGTTGAGCCAGATTTATTGTTTTTAAATTCTCCACAGATAATGTATCCCATCTGCTGGGATGATCAGGATGGGTTAGGTTATGTTGAGTAGCTCCTTCAATACCATCTTATAATTCTTTGTTTTGATGGCCTTCACAGTTTTTAGGAGCACTGCTCCAGAATTTTGTAGAATGTTCCTCAACTGGGGTCTGTCTCTTGTTTTCTCATTCGTGGTTGGACTGAGGTTATTAGTGTTTCAGAGGAAGGACACACATGTATAAAGTATCACTGTTATCATATCATATCAAGGGTACATACTGTCAAAGGATTTTTCTCTATTGATGCTAACATGCGTCAGAGTTTGGGGTAAAGATGCTCTAATGTATCAACTACAAACTGGCACTTGCCATGGGTACTTGCCATCTGCCTCTATAAGGATTAAATCATGTGCTGCTGCAGCTGCTGATTTTCAAGACCCTCTGAAATGAGTTCAGGGTGGAGAGCAGAAATGAGGCAGTCTGTGTTCTGGGGAAAAACTGGCATAACAGGTCTTCAGATATTTTCTGGAATGGATTTTATGAACCCAATTCTTATACCTCCTTACATCTAGTGTGCATGCGTGTGAAGTCACTTCAGTCTTGTTTGACTCTTTGATACCCTATGGACAGTAGCCTGCCAGGCTCCTCTGTCCATGGGATTCTCCAGGCAAGGATAGTGGAGTGGGATGCCATGCCCTCCTCCAGGGGATCTTCCTGACCTAGGGATCGAACCTACAGTTCTTATATCTTCTGCATTGGCAGGCAGATTCTTTACCACTGGTGTCACCTGGGAAGCCCCCTCATGTCTAGAAAAGCACTAAAATCCTTCATGGTGATGGCTGTTCCTTGTGTCTAGCAGAAAGCTTCACCAGACTAGCAGAAACCTTCTGGAAAAAATATGTGCTTGATTGCATGTACTCTCCCTTCACCAAAAGCACATATATACTGAGCTTCTCCTGTGCCTCTTTGGAGCAGCTTCTTAGAGCTATCTGAGCTGCTGTCTCCTAGGCTGCAGTCCTCATTTTGCCTCAAATGAAGCTTAACTTGCAACTTTCATGTTGTGCTTTTTTTTTTTTTAAGTCAAGAAGTGTAAATTTTTTTTTTTTCTCCCTTTCCAGACTGTCCTTTCTGGGAGGAAGTCTCTCAGTTCACTTCACACTAAAAGGTTGGAAAGTTATGCTCCATCTCCTGAGGTGAGACTATCTACATAAATTATTTGGGATTTTTCTGCATGGAGGTTTGCCTCTCATATCTCTTTATTCCCTAACTTTCCCTCTATTTTATTTTTATTTTTCTGTACTGAAGCCGTTCTAATCGCCTCAAATCTGTCTTCAAAATCAATACCTCCCAGTCAATACTTATTCTTCGGTCAGTGTGCTAGAAGAACTAGTCACCAAATTGGCAGAAAACAAAGCTTCATGGGCTGAGGTAGGAGGCAGATGGGCCTCCCCAGGGTAAAGCAATTGGAGATTCATTCTCTATCGACTGAAACTCCAAGACAAGAATAGCAGGGCCATTAAGAGAGGAGGCTGGGCCCTGCTCAGACCACAGACTTCTTGTTTCCAAAGTCAGGAGACCTCTCCAACCGCACGTGCACAGAAAGACTCCTTGGAGGTCAAAGGGGAGTGGTACTAACTAATACCAGGCTACCACAGCCTCTTTGGTAGAATCTAGTTTAGCTAAGAGATGCGTGCACATATGTGGGAGGATCCTGAGATACACTAAATATGGACTGTGAACCTGGCAAATCAAAATGACTGGCCAAAGGAAACCAGGAATACCCTATAAAAGTGGTTCAATCTACCATGAGGGCGCAGTTCAGAGACTCTCCCTCTGAGTCGGCCCATGTGCCTATCCACGCGTACTGTACTCTTTTCCTCCAAATGAATACTTTACTTGCTTCACTACTTTCTGTCTTTGTGGAAATTCTTTTCTGCAAAGCCAAAGGGTTAGGGCTCTTGTCACTGACCACTGGTCTAGTGTCGAGGACCTGCTGCTTTCACCACCATGATCCAACCTCAATCTCTGGCTGGGAACCCAAGCCCCACTCCAAGCTGTTGCAGGCCAAGGCCACCCAAGATCAGGGCAACATTTAGCGACTGCCAAGAGACAGTAATAAACACCTGTTTCAGTCAGTAAGTAATGAGTGGTTTGTCATACTGTAGTACATAACTTGGAGAAAGCAATGGCACCCCACTCCAGTACTCTTGCCTGGAAAATCCCATGGACGGAGGAGCCTGGTAGGCTGCAGTCCATGGGGTTGCTAAGAGTTGGACACGACTGAGAGACTTCACTTTCACTTTTCACTTTCACGCATTGGAGAAGGAAATAAATGGCAACCCACTCCAGTGTTCTCGCCTGGAGAATCCCAGGGACGGGGAGCCTGGTGGGCTGCCATCTATGGGGTCACACAGAGTCGGACACGACTGAAGAGACTTAGCAGCAGCAGCAGTAGTAAATAACTGGAAGAGAAATAAATAATAAAAACAAGAATCAACAAAATAGGGAAAAAATAAGGAAGAAAGCTGTGACAAACCTAGACGGCGTATTAAAAAGGAGAATCATCATTTTGCTGACAAAGATCCTTGTAGTCAAAGCTGTAGCTTTTTCCAGTAGTCATGTACAGATGTGAAAGTTGGACCATAAAGAAAGCTGAGTGCTGAAGAACTGATGCTTTTGAACTGTGGTGCTGGAGAAGACTCTTGAAAATCCCTTGGACTGCAAAGACATCAAGCTAGTCAATCCTAAAGGAAACCAACCCTGAATATTCACTGGAAGGACTGATGCTAAAGCTGTAGCTCCAATACTTTGGCCACCTGATGTGAAGAACCGACTCATTGAAAAAGACCCAGATGCTGAGAAAGATTGAGGGCAGGAGAAGAAACGGGTGACAGAGGATGAGATAGTTGGATGGCACCACTGACTCGATAGACATGAGTTTGAGCAAACTCCAGGAGCTGGTGAAGGACAAGGAAGCCTGGTGTGCTGCTATCCCTGGGGTCACAAAGACTCAAATATGACTGAGCAACTGAACAACAACAACAGAGATTATCAAAAACAAAAACAAGTTCAAATAAAAGTTAATAAGGTAGATACAACTCTAGTCAGATTGATTAAGAAAACGTTGCAAATTAACAAAATGCAGGATTTTTTTTAAAGGGGGAACAAATATTAATGTAACCACTAGAGGTATTCAAAATTATAAAGTATGTTGTAAATAATTATTAGCTAATAAAATAGAAAACTTAGATGAAACAAAGTCTAGAAAAATATAAAATGCCATAATTGACAGGAAGTAGAGAACTTGAATAGATCAGTAAACATGGATGTAATTAGCAAAGCCCTTCCCTCCCAAATAACTAGATTCCAGTATTCTTGCCTGGGAAATCCCACCGACGGAGGAGCCTAGCAGGCTACAGTCCATGGGGTCACAAAGAATCAGAGAGAACTGAACAACTGAGCATACATACACACACAGTTGGAATTACATGCGAGCCCTACCAGACTTCCAAGTAAGAGCTAATCCTCCTGCAAGTTGTTTGAGAAAAAGGATCAAGAGCAAAAGCTGCCCAGGTCATTTTATGAAATTAGTATATTCATGATGCCCGAACCAAATGTGGAAAAGAAAGGAAAACTGAAGCACCATTTCTCTTATAAGTACAATAATTCAGAAAGAATATTAGTTAGTCAAATTCAACAATGAACTACCAAAACCAAAAAATAAATAAAACCAGGACAAAACAGTGAAAACAACACTCTGGAGCCCCCGTGACCTCCTTTTCCTTTTTCACAGCACATATCACCTCCTAGCATGTTATATATTGCATGTCTGTTGTGTAATGTCCCACTTGGATATAATAAGCACCATGAGTCTTAGTTTGGCTGGGTTGCAGATCCTGGGCTCCTGGAAGAGTTCCTTGCTCAATATATATTTCTTTGAAGAATGAAAGAACATGACAGGACAGGACTTCAGTGTAGCATCCTGGACTTGAGCCATGTTGCATATATAATAAACCTGTCATGGGGAGTAGATGGGAAGATATACATTGCAGGGGAAGAAGAATTCTAAGAGGTGAATCAGAGAGTGACAAGAGGGCTTTCATAGGTGAGTTTGATTATGAACCAGAGGATCCAGATCATACCAGCAGCCCTGAGCTTTGACGGAGGCAGACACAACTGAACAACAAAGCTGAAGCAGATTCTGTCCACCACACCCAAGCACTGCACAGTGATTGGCCACTGTAGCCTTCAACAGATGTTCTCTCTTATTACTAGCAAACTTTGATTACGGTTCATAATACTGTTGTGTTACTCATACGGTCTCTATTTGCGTTCTGCAACTGCCTCGTTGGTAGGAGCTGGCCCAGCGCTGCACGTATTAACTACCTTGTACATTTCACTTACCAGGCATTTTCTACGTGTAAGTCATGGTTACCAAGCAAGTGGGAACACAGCCTCGTGAGCATGTCCTGCCAAGTGTGGATATAGAACAGGTGCTCAACTATTTATTAAATGAATTAAGCAAAACAGCTTACTTCCTCTTCGGAGGAACACATCAACGCCTTGGTTGTCACCACACTCTCTCCCTGAAATGCCTTTTTCACTTGTGCTTGTCAAAACTTATCTATCCTTCAAATACCTGCTTTGTTCTTTTTGAGGAAATGGACATTGTAAGTAGTGACTGGACATGTTTCTTGTCCTGCTTCATTAGCTAACAAATGTACTGTGCAGTTGACGGCCTTCTCTCAAGCAACGATGGAAGACCGCATGGTTACTTACTGCATACTCTCCTCTAACCTTAGCTTTGATTTTCTTTCATAATCTTTCTTCACTGTAACTCCATCCAATATCTCTTTTATAGTCTATGAATTTTTTTCTAAGTTACTTTGTATCACTTGTGAAATGAAGCAGCCATAAATCATTTAAAAGATATTATCCTTCTGTGTCAGTCAGCAAAGTCCTCTAGGAGGCAGATGCCAAGACAACATTAGAAGGGCAAGAAATCTGTGTGTGTTTGTGTGGGGGTGCCTCGGGGGAGCCCGAGGGGGCAGGGAGAGCTTTCAGACTGTTGTGCAGGTTTGGCATCTATGAACGGACAGGGAGGAGTATGGGGCAGGAAAAGCCTCTGACTGCAGCAGGGCTGCAGGAATCTCCTTCCACTACGCTAGCCCAAGTGCTGGTATAAAGATGGCCCAGGAAAGGGACTTCTCTGGTGGTCTAGTGGTTAAGAATCTGCCTGCCAATGTGGGGGACACAGGTTTGATCCCTGATCCAGGAACTAGGAACCCACCTGCTGTGGGGCAACTAAGGCCCTGCGCCACAGCTGCTGAGCCTACCTGCCCTAAGAGTAGCCCCCGCTTGCTGCAAATAGAGAAGGCCTGCTCACAGCAACGAAGGGCCCAAGTGCTGCAACAAAGACCTGGCACAGTCAAATACTTTTTTTTTTTTTAAAAGATGGCTCAGAAAAGAGCGATTCTTTAGGCAGAAACAGCCTGGCCCTGTACCCTGCCATGTTCTGTCTTTCACTGGCCAGGGCTGCAGGAGAAGAGGGTGGCTTCGGACCAAACACTGTGCTGCGGCGGGTCTCATAGGAGGAGCAGGTGCAGGCTGTTGGCCGACCCCTTTCCAATAACACCCCCACGCCCCTGCCCCCCGCTCCCCCATCCCAGAAGATGGGAGCCGGGTCCTTCCAGATCTACCTTACACAATCCTGGAGGCAAAGCCTGTCTTGTTCCCTTTGCATTCTTGCCCATTTTATTGGTGTCCAGTTACCACTTCATATTACTTTTCATTGGACTACCAGTTTGGTAGTGTTATAGTAATAGCGTGATGGGGTAGAAAGATTTGGAGTTTGAGCAAACTCGGGAGATAGTGGAGGACAGGTGAGCCTGGCTTGCTGCAGTCCATGGGGTCGCAGACAGTTGGACATGACTTAATGACTGAACGATGACAACAAAACAGTAAGATCTGGATTCCCCTCTCAGGTTTTCTTCCAGTCAAATCTGTTATTAGATTAGCTGAAATGCAAGTTCTTTAACTTCTTTAAGCCACTGAAATGAGATTAAAACCATCTGCTGAAATGAGATTAATGTTTTACCTACTCAGTTGCCTGCTTAGCAGCTCTTTTGGGGGGAGCAATGGAGTTGCTGGAAGGATTAAATAAAATGCTTATAATTTAGTGCCTGCTGTTGAGGAGATGTTGAATAAATGTTCTTCTTTGCTCTTCACTTTCAAGTAATACTTTGTGTGGGTTAAAGCACTTTTGTGAACGCTTTCTCAACTGACTTAGATATTATTACTTTTAAGAAGCTGTGACCAAAAGGAATTAGTGACTGACTTAAGGTGACACAGTCAAAACCAAGGCTGACTCAAGACTTGAACCCAAGTCCTCAGTTGTACTGTTGGCAGTTTACAGAAAAAGGAGTGGCACTTTTCCATCATATCACCACCGTCAGAAACACGCGTGATTAGGTAATGGTGGAATTCAGTGACAGAGTGGCCAGAGAGAGATGTCGGGCTGAAAAAAGCTGAAAAAGAAGGAGAATAAGTAATCATTGTATGTGAAAAGTTAATAGAGAACTGTGTCTATTTTTAAAAAGTGCTTACTGATAGAATAAGGAATTTTTAGACCTAAACAGACTGGCCAGAAAGCTGCTTAAAAAAACTGGCTTTTTCCAGGTCTGAAAATATAACAGAGAAAGAGTTTATTCCCAGATTCTCCAGCACTTGCTCTCATGATTTTGCTGTCTGTTTTCTGCCTGGTGTGTGCCGTGCACAGCATCTGAAACCTTGGTGCACAGTATGCTTGAGCCAAGTGGATGCCTGAGCCACTGGCCTTCTGTGCTTAGTCAGAACGTACTTATTTGTAAAATGCTTTTCTGGTTTTGAGACATTTGGAATATGACTAAAAATAGTTTCCTCAAGAACAGAGAGAAGCTGGAGTCACTGAGAGAATGTTTCAGGGCTTTGCTGTTTTTATCCCTGCTATTAACAGCATTATTCAGTTGAGACGGCTCATGCCAGTCAAGCCAGTTCCATAGTTTTCCTTCCTCCTTCCTACTTATGGAGCTTACAGTTCTCAAGTGTCTGTGATGCCTCCGATCCCTGTGGCATTCTTAGCTTCATTCCTGTGGCTGGTGAGTTTAAGTCAGACGTGTTCACCGCAGCCTCATCACATCTGGTTTTCTGGGGTGAACCTAGGAACTGCTTCTGTCTCTGACCTACTTTGTGTTCTCTGGAAACTCTGAAAGCCAGTCCTGAGCCTGTGCCCTCAGCGTCTCCCCACAGGCCTGGGCACGGGACAGAATGACTGTGGAAGGCAGGGCTGGAAAAGGAGGGAGAGGCAGAGCTGTGCTGAGGGGGAAGCTGGGCTGAGGGGCTGTCTGGGAGCAGTGTCACCATCCCTTCCTGATACCTGTTACCCAACATCATCAGGGCAGAATGACTCTTGAAGAAAACGGCTGTGTTGCCCTGAAGGTTCTGGAATCTTTTTGAATTTAGGGAGAGAGTCCCATCTGGCCCTTTGTCAAAGACAAACTGGGAGGGCTTATTAACATGTGAATGCATTCAGCACCCTTTTCTGCTTCAGGTATCAGGGTTTCTTCCAGAATGACTAATCCAAAGTATTCTGAGAGTTGAAATCGAACTAGTCCTGCCTGCAACCCTTTTGGTTTGACTTGGGACCACCAGAAATGCCCTCAACGACAACAAATCACTCCTCTCACTTTTGAACACACTGGGCAATTAAACGGGGCACTATCACTAATACAAAGGAAGTTTGCATAATGTCCTTCTCCTGAGAGACTTTGAAAGAAAGTACTGTCCTTCCTTTTCCAGTGATGGTTCAGATGTACTTTACTTAGAGGAAAGGGGAATTCTGTACTGTTTCAAAGTTCTTTCTGGCTCAGCAAGGACCCCCCTGTGCTCATACATACATACAGTGGACCCACAAATTGCATCACATCAGTCTTTTTGAGACACCTGGGTTTGATCCCTGGGTTGGGAAGATCCCCTGGAGAAGGGAAAGGCTACCCACCCTCCAGTATTCTGGCCTGGAAAATTCCATGGTCTGTATAGTCCATGGGGTCACAAAGAGTCAGACACGACTGAGTGACTTTGACTTTCAGTCTTTGTGATCTTCAGATTTTTTTTTTTTTTCTTTCAGTAAGATTTTCTTTTTTTTTTTTTTTTTAGTAAGGTTTTCAATACCAGGAAAGTCTGACTACTCACACTGTTCTATCACATTCTAGAATTTTCTGTGCACCTACCTTTTTTCTTCAGGCCTTTCTCTACATCTCCGCCTTTGAAATGCTACTTATTTTTCAAGAGGCAGCTTAAAGGGCCTCTTAGCTAACCCCACTCCCAACAACAAAAATAACAAAAACAAAATAACACCACCAACAATCTTTCCTAAACCCTGAAGCATTTGTCTTGGAAATTCTTATGTGATTTATTACAAGATTCTCTAATTAGTTATCTGTGCTCAGACTTGATCTTTTCTTCATATTTGAAGTTCCCTCAAGGTAAAGATTTTAAAAAATTTCTCATGAATGCTTAACAAATGGCATTAAAATAATGGATACTGATAAATTATATATTTTCAACAATGGGAATTTAGAACAAAACTGATCAAAACTTTTGTTGGTCTCATAAAATAAATATAATCTAACTGTAAAAAATGATCTGCCAAAACACACAGTCTGTAATAAATAAAGACTAGTGATTTTGTTGATCCTTTTATAAAAGTTCAAAAAGGTACTGGTTAAGAAAGTGGAGGTTGGTCAATTTCCTAAATGTTTTCTTCTATCTCTGGCATGTGTTCATTTATATCTATTTATCTATCCATCCATTCACCTCTCCCTCCAGTGTTTAGTTAGGATTCTGGCACTGTACTTCATTATTACTCTTATTTTCCCTAAAAATTGTGAAAGTTATGATTTGTGCTATGTTAGTAAATTCCTTTCCAAGGAATAGTTTTTAGACCTCAGGTATTTAGGCTGTCCTTCCCAAGTGAAGACTGTACACACTTGTCAGATTTTGTCACTGTATAAAAATGTACAGTGGTTTATTGACATGTACATTCCAATGTTTACAGCTGCGAGATAATGAGGCACACTCAGTATTGCACTTCATTAAAATTTCAGGCTCAAACTTAACCTAGAAGTTTAAATGAAACTGCATTTGTAATTTAATAATTCTTATACAGGACAAACATTGATATCTTTATGTACAGTGATACTTATTACATTTATATGCCATCCTAACACAATTTTTTTTTTAAATAACAGTCTAGGAAATAAAACAGAATATTCCTCTTTTTATCCCCACCCGTGATGCAATTGTACAGGATTACAAAAAGGCAGTATACAATAAACAATGATTATTTTTCTTTTTTTTTTTTTGCTTGAAAGCCAGCATCATTCTTAGTCCATGGGCATGGCAATTCTTTGATATCAATTATCTATAAATGTCCAATGCTTCACAGGCCAATGACAAAAATGGCCACATGCAAACACCTCACAAGTTTGATGTCTTGGTTCAAAAGAAGATAAACTGAAACAATGGGGAAACTTTCCATAGCAAGAATTATGTACATGGTATTTGGCATCCTTCTTGCACTGTGAATGGTTTATTTTTATGGATGTAAAAATGGTCCCGTCCTTATCCTGAGCAGAGTTTAAACTTCACCACATCCACTTGGGAGATGAAGGCAACTTCTCTCTCTGTAGACAAAGGAATCTGAGTGTTCTAAAAAGTGTGAGCATTTCTGCACACTCCACAACCCAGAGCAAACTCTTCTCCGGTGGGGGGATGAACAACATGGAGAGGACATTCGGTTCCTTCTAACTGTTTGCCTTTGGGACCTGTATACATTTTGAAGGCGGCAAAAGAATATAATTAAAACGCACACACACACAAATCTAATGTGACGGTAAAAAAATAAGAATAGTAAAATTAAAATCAAAACAAAAGTAAAAACACCTGCAGAGGTTTGTGTGCTTACTGTTGAGGTGCTGTTCTAATATAGCAATCCACTTAATTCTCTAAGAGACACAGAAGCAGAAAATTTCCCATTTTACAGATAAGGAAACTGAGGCAAAGTTAACATAATTTTTCTGACTCCTAGGCCCTCATCAATACCTAACTCACAAGTGCTGTGAAGAGTAAGTACTCTGGTACCAACAAGGCAGTCAATAAATTTTCTAGGAAGGAATGGACAGAGGGATTCTCTTCTTCAACTTCTTAATCTGGACCCTTGTCCTTGTCCATACAACACTGTCCCCTTTTCACATCCTTCATCTGCTGACCTCACCTCAGCTCAACACTCCCCCTCCTGCTTATCAAGATCATTATCCTTAACACTCTAGTCTCACATTATTCTCATCCTGCTTCTTTCAAAGTCATAAAGTATTTCTACTGTAAAAAAAAAAAAAAGAAGTTTTTAGAGGGAGAACAGTTACAATTTTTATTTGACACAAGCAAACAGCAGAGTAGCCATACTAAAAAAACCCAAACAAATCCTACTCATCTTATTATCTTTGTTTTGGAGTAGAGAATATATTTCACATGGCTTAAAAATAAAAATACTTTAAAAATTATACACAAAAAGAAGTCACCTTTGCCCCATTTTTAGCCAGTTTTTCCTATTTCCCCCAATAGTTAATCAATTTTATTAGTTTCTTATGAATTTCTCCAGTGCTTTTTAAATGCAAATAGAAATAAATATGAGTATATATTCTCATTTCCCCCATTCTTACAAAAGGCAGCATACTAAGCACCCTTCTCTTTCATTTAATAGCATCTCCTATAGATCTTTACATTTCATAGAACTCCATCCTCAGTCCCTTTCATTTTTTAATAGAGCACAGTAACTAGTGTTTCACTAACCTCTTATTGGATACTTGCATTGTTTATAGATCTGTATTATTATAAACAAGGATGCAAGGAATAACCCTGTATATCTGCTCTTCATTACTTTTCTTACATATGCAGGTGTATCCCCAGAAGTGGGATCACTGAAGGGTGGATGCATTTGCAACTTTGAAAGGGACCTCAGGGTTCTGCCACTTGCATGCTGATAAGCAATGGATGCCAGTGCGTGTTTCCTTTCCCAGGTCTAACAACACTATACACTGGTGTATGTGGTGTGTGTGTGTTTGGGTGTACTTGCACTAGATTCAGATGTCTCCTCTATGCTCACATTTTATCTCCCCTTCCACTGCTCTCACTTCTGTTCAGCCTGGTGTTCCACCTTACTGTGATCACTAGCCTCCCGACCTCTTCTGACTTTTTCAGTCTCCTTTTGGTTTCAAATTCACTTTCTCTCAGCTTGATCTCCGAAGACTATCATTTCCCCTGTATTCTGAGTGGCTTCTTTAATTCCCTTGGCTCTCTGATGCTCACTCACTATGCTGCCGATTCCCAGCCATTCTAGATTAAATCCCTTGTCCATTTTATAGTGCTGATTCCAGACTTCATTTAAAAAAAAATAGCTGCTCACAATAAAGGCAGATGTGTGACTCCCCCCCTCAAACCCCCCCCCACAAAATTCTTTTAAATGGTTCTCTTATCAATTAATAATTTCAAACCTCTCACGGAACTTCAGTGCTGAGCAGCAATCCTTCTACTAATCCTTAGCTGACTTCCTTCTCAGTCCCCATGTCCTGAGCCCCTCACTCCTGATGGTCATCTTTCGACTTCACTCAGAAAGTCGGAAGCTTACAAGGGCGGAGGAATTCCCTGTTTCTTTAGGACAGTTTGAAATGGATTTCTGCCCCTTGAAACAAAGTGTTCTCTTGGGATCATGAAATAAAACTAGAGACTATGTACATCATAACCATGTTTATAAATACTGAAAGCATACCTGCAGGACAGTGTGGAAGTTCTTCCTTAGGAATGCTAGTCATTCTCTGAAAATCATCATGACAAGCATTACAAAAATGCGTTGTTCCGAAACAGAAAAAGACAGCTACTGAGCAACAGTAGCGACACTTATATTCCAAAAAGTCTGTGCCATGTTTTGGACACATCTACAGCGAAAGAAAATAAATATAAGATTATGGTGAGTCTATTTCAACTATACTTCATATAATCATATACATAGCTCAGTAATTCATGCTTTGAGAGTATACATAGCTCTCAAAACTGATTGAAAACTTGATGATACATACATTAAAACACTGAATAAATGTGTGGCTTGGCCCAAAAGGTTTGGACGAAGTCCCAAGTTTAAATCCCAGCTTCATAATAACCAACTTATTTAATAAGCTATCCATACAATGTTTCTGTGAATGCTTCTTGGTCAACAAAATTGAAAACTTATTAGTATTTCTTTTATCTCTCATTCTCAGAGATGTACTGTTAAGATTTCATTGAAATGGAGAAAATCCTAAAAGTGTGCCTGCAGGTTTAAGAAAACGAAATAAGTAAAATGTATTACTTGTTGATATACGGTGATTATTTTATGGGAAACAAAATTATAAAATGCAAATGCCAATACCATCCAAAAGAGATAATATATACAAGATGATCTGGAAAATTATACTCTGCCCTATAAATCTCAGAAAACACTGGGGAAGAAGCCTATTATACCATCCCCATGATATTATATTAGTAGCCTAAAAAAGTAGATGCTTAACATTTCTAAACTGTTCCTTCTAATAAAATATTCTCCCACCTGAGCCCTGGACACATCAGAACAGGCACCACAAATGAGTTCTCTGGGATCATAATCATCCCCTTGTCCAGCCTCAGCATCGCAGCGAGCTTCACCGCCAAAATATGCCTAAGGAGGGGAGACACTTAGATTACAGCAGGAAACAGAGAACTCCGCCACGGCAGGTTCAGTGTGGCTGCAGTCGAAGTGAAATCGAGAGGCCTCCGGAAATACTAATGTCCATTAGGCATTCCCTTGCAATGCCAAGCGGACACCTATACAGGATGCTGCTGTAAGAAACAGATCAGGACAAGAAATATGGTTTCTGCAATTCTGGAATGGATTCATGCTTACAGTAGGAAGTTCAAAGACTGAACTGTGAGAGCAAAGTAACAGAAGAATGGATAGTACTCCAAATAAATATCAAGAACAGGATATTAAGTAGTAAAAAGAAACTATGCTTTTCCAGGGCAAAGTTGGAATAGTTTTTCTTTTTTGAAATATTAAATACCATATTCTCTTCTCTAAAAATATGCCTCAAATAAATATTAGTGTAAAATTATAATCTTGAGGTTAGTGGGAAAGAAAAAAATCAAACATGATCATACAAAAGTTTTTGAAAAGGAAAGGCAAATTTAGATATTCCGTTCAGAACACTGCTCATTCTTACAGAGCTACACCGTATGCAGGAACACAGTAGTATCTAATACAGATACTTGAATATATGAAATTATCACAACAGGTAATTTATTTGTATTTGCTTTGGGCACAAAATAAATTCAATCAATTATAATTGGGGCATTCTGCATATATGACATGTCTCATAGCCAAAGAAACTGTATCCATAATTCTGTATAAATGAGTCAATAGAAAGTTATTATCTGTACTAGAAAACAGGTCAAAAGACAAGGCTTCATTGATAGAGAGGTTATAAATGGTCGTGCACTGGCTAAATCAGGCCTCAGAAGTATTTCATTTGTCCTGGGGGCCTATTCCAGCTGTTTTGCTTTTTGAGATTCCTGGTTTGGCTTCCTAGGCATTTGACTGTCATCTGTATGGTAGCACAATATTCATTTATGAGATCCAGTACATTAAACACAGAGAAATAATATTTTATTCTTTGTAATAATTCAAGGTTCACAAATAAATGGTACACACTGGTCTTTCCTCGAGTGTGGATATTTGTCTGCCTTTCTGGCTTTCATCTATTTAGCCTGCCATTCATTATCTGTATTTTCTTTTCCTTGAGAGACTATGCATCTTTCATATATTGATTTCTTCCTTTCTTCCTTCATTCTCCAATTAACAGTGTCTAATAAGAGCCAACTACTGGAGGTAGAGAAATTAAAAAACTGTCTTCATCCTCATGGAACTTACCAAGTGGGACAGAGAGACATGTGAACATCACTGTGATGCAGAATAAGAAGGGTTAAGACGGATGTATACAAGACTCAGAACGGCGTGGCGGCACTGAAGGGGGCGGGGCACACTACAGAGGGGGAGCAACCTGAGCCAGATCCAGAAGCACGATCAGACAGATTTGGTCACGCATCAGAGCGCGTCGGGATAGGTGGGCCACAGGTGAGAGTAAGATGCAGAGTGGGAGGCAGGGAAGAGCATCCCAGGGAGAGAAAAGCCTACAGGATGGCATGGAGGTGTGAGTGAGTGAGCGAACACGGCCCAGTTTGGGGAACTGCCAAGTTGTTCCGTATTGTGCTGCATGGGACACAAATGGAAGCATATTGGGAGATGAGACTTGGAGAGTTGGTGGCGAGGGGGTGGCTACAGGATTGTAAGCAGAACAGTGACACAGTCAGATTCAAGATCTACTAGTGGAATTGTTAAGTGTGAAGCATGGAGTGGAGGGGTTAGGGGCTCCACACAATGAGCCCAGAGAAAAGGTTCCTCCTGTAATTACCAAAGGAAATGATTCAGGTCCCTGAAGATGTAGTAAAAAGGAAAAAAGAGCTCAGAAGAGATTGGGAGGCAGAACCGACTTCATTACTTTGTTAATACAGACTGGAGATCGAAGACAGAAGTATCTGTGAGAAATCTAAATGCTTGGTAGACAGTTGGATATTTGTATCTAAATCTCAAAAATTTTGGAGGGTCAGAATAATAGACATGGGAGGCAAAGGCATGGGTCTGCAGGTCACCAAAGGCACAGAGGTATTATTGGGCTAGAATGGACAGCTGGGGAAACAATAGGTACGAGTAGGTGAATAAAAACAAACTCTGTGAGGGAGTTAAAGCAGAGTAACCAGAAAGGCAGGAACATCCCAGGAAAAGTCCTGTCCTGGAAACCAAGGAGGTAAGGATTTTTAGAAGGGAAAGGTCAAAAAAGTTAATTAAGCAAGAGAAGTTTATTCAAGAACTAATTGGATTCAACAAACAATACTGATGGGAAAGAGATTATGCAGAGAAATATTTCATGTTCTGGAAACAGTTTGTATATGTTACAAAAAAAATCCCAAAACAAACTAAGAAAGTAAATTCTACTTGAAGCAGAGCACCAAATGTTCTCATTTTTAACTTCAGACTGAAGGCATGAGAATAATTAGACATCATTTGACAATTCAACTTCTTAATCACATAGGTAATCTCCAGTTCTTAAAAACTCGTCATATGATCAACAGCATACCTTTCTGCATTTGTAGCAGACATAATATGCGTATCTATTCATGGCGTAGCCAGCAGGGTCGTTGTAAAATCTCACACCAGGAGTTGTGATAGCTTCGCTCTTATGCAGACCCTCATATTCCAGTCTCATCAGGGCTTTTCTTCTGACATCCTCATAGAGCTCTTTTATTGGATCAAGCAGGTCTTTTAACACTATATGATTTATCTTGTTCTGAAATTTTAAAAAAATGAACATTCTCTACTCAAAAGAATCATTTATTTATTAATTCAACAAACACTTAGTATTCATCTAGGTGCCAAGCACTGTGCTAGGAGATAACGAAAACATTTCCTCAATAAAATATCATCAAAAAATAATCCTGGCCAGTCCTCACAAGCCTGTATCTTCCCAAGAGCAGTGCAAGTGGGGCACAAACAGAGAAACTCCACTGTACCAGCTTCGTATTTCTGAGTATGAAATATATCTCCTGCGGCCTTAGCTGTTCCTGGAATGAAAGATCACCCGGCTGCCACAAACGTGTGTGTGTGTGTGTGTGTGTGTGTGTGTGTTCTGGTTCCTTGGGAGTAGGATAGGTTACATAAGAGAAATGAACAAATAGTATTTTTCTATTTCTCTCCTGTATCCATTCCCAAATGTGACTATTCTCTGTGGCGCCAAATGAGAAAGGAGAGAAAATACTATCGTCTTTCTGAATGTGGCTCAGTCCCAGCAGCATCTGTGCTAAGTCCATGTTACACGCTACCCGCCACGCACAAGCACATCTGTGAGCAAGTTTTTGTGTTAGGCATTGTAAGCCTCCAAAATAACTGCTACCCTGGTCACTACCTTTGCAGAGATGTGTCGGAAGGTAGAGAATTTTCTCCTTATTTTCCCTGCGCTCTAAGGAATGTGTCCTCATGGCACTTCAAGCTCAGGTTTTACTCTTGTATGGCAGCTGTGAGCACCTACGGGCACCAAAGGCTCACTCTGCCTCTGGGTAGTCATCCACTGTTATGTCAGATGGTCTGAACCCTTAGGGGTCTGAAAGCAGTGATGCATGCCCTTCAATGCATAATGATACCTAAAATAATTTTCTGATGTGATAGTTTAAGTGAATTAGCTTTTAAGGGACAATTAATGTCTTGAAATGTATTATAATAGATACAGATCTTATAATCTCAGGTACCACCTGCGTGAAGAGAGGAGAAACTGAAGGGGGCTGTTGATACACAGCAGACCGGGAAGGTCACCTAGAAATGCTGCCATGTGTTTATTTTTACAGACAAAAGATGAAGACAGAGATGAAAATAAATAGAAAGTAGACAATTTCTGATGCTTTCCATACCTTGCAAATGGGACAAGATATAAATCCAAACGTTATCCTTGGACCAAGCCATCTGTTTTCCAAAACTCGTCGACAGCACTGTAAGTGGAATACATGACTGCAGTCCAGCTTAAAGGAAAAAAGGAGAAGGATATAACCACATGTAATAACCATAAATACGAGTAACTGACAGATTGTTCAATGTAGGGTGCTACTTAGAGCAGGTGAGAGAAAAATCTAGAAAGTTAGTAGAATGAAATTTCAGCACTTCTGTTATTCATGGGACAATAAGAACTAGATCTTCAGCTTCTCCCAATTTTTACTATTTATGTATTAATATCACCTTACAGAGAGTAAGCTGGGTTAGGGAGAAATGAGAAATATTCAGTTTTGTATCTCTTAAGGAAGAAGAAGAAGAAACTATTGATTAAAAAATTTAAGATTTGTTTTTGAGAATACTCATTGTCTTAGAATCACAAGAACTGAACATATAAACAACCAACCAGTAAATGTTAAAGAAAATCTTTTTGAGCAAATTGTAACTTCCATAATATTACTAGTATATTACAGATGTATGTATATATGTTATATATAGAGGTATGTATTATTATGCATGGATCAATTACATAATGCTGTAAAATGCCATGCTGAATTTTGGAAATTAAGAAGAGAGGAGCTATTGAATGATTATTTCTTTTCTCCCTTATGAACACTTTAGAGATTCACTTGACTATACAGGCTCATACAAACCACAGATGAAAGCTCAGTGTACAACATGGACACAGAACAAAAACGGCATTTACTCTTTAAGAAACTGGTAGACATTAGTGGGACAGTTTCACCCAACTGTAAGAAAGAGTCAATCACTTGTTTACTTGATGAGTATATTTATATTTTCTACTGAAAAATCTAGACAATGCTTTAAAAGCACAGACAACCTGAATGGCCGGTGCAGCCGAGAGTGCTTCCGTGAAACAGATCATGCACATGTCGTCGGCGTCCTGCTTCAGGGTGGTGGCATTTTTATCACAGCCGTGTAGACAAGGCAGACAGTGCTCTTCGTTTTTAACACCTCCACATGGATGGCCACAAGGATGGGTCTTGCTACAGGCTATCTTAGCATACTCCTGTTAACGGTGAATTACAATACAGCACAGAAAATATATAAACAAAAGGCAGCCTGGTAATTATATCCAGTATGTTAATTTCCTAAGATACTTTCCCATAGGAAATAGATATAAGGCTAAATAATCACAAAGTAGTTATTTTTATTCTCTGTTTGAATATAACTTAGGATTATTAACAAAATTTATTTTTCTTTTAATGTGATTAAAAAAAATTTTACTCCACATAAAGGGAAAGCTGATTAAAAACTGAACTGCAATTTTAATCTATTTGTTATCATGCACAGCCAGGAAGTAAAAAAACTTTCCTGACATTAATCATCCAATCACCAACTGTGCGTGTGTTAGTCACTCAGTCGTGTCTGACTCTTTGTGACCCCGTGGACTGTAGCCCGCCAGGCTCCTCTGTCCATGGGATTTCCCAGCAAGAATATTGGAGTGGGTTGCCAACCAAGTACGCTTCATCAAAATGGGGATTACAAAAAATACAGTTATCTTTCATTATCTGGACTTTATCCAAATTCTTGTTAACTAAAGTGAATAATCAAAAGTATCTGGATAGCATGGGACATGCATAGCTGTTTAGGCTTAAACAAATTCAAGGAAACAAGTGAATAAAATGTGTAATGCAGCCCATAGGCCTTTATCTGCTTCCAGCACAGAAGAAAGTGTTGAACACACACAGTGGTGACGGCTGGGAAACACGCGCGAGACGGCTCTGGCTCGAGGGCTTTACTTCACCATTCTCCAGCTCTGGTGACACAGCCAACTCTTGACACGGGTAGTGTGCTAATTCAGAAAAGGAAAGCGATTCTGAGCTCAAACCCTCACTTATGCCGAGGAACGGCGTCCTGAGGGACACACAGGTGAGCTGCCCCTTACTGTGAGGGGCCAGCGATGCACGCACCTGGCAGTCTGCGTCGGGACAAACACTGCCAACGGCAGACAGCTCTGTTCCACTCCTGGAGCCACAGAAACGGCACGCCTCCGAGCTGCTTGTGGTGGGTTTTCCTAGGTGCAAACAGAAAAGAGAAATCCTCCTTGTGAGCAGATGTTTTCTACATATTTTACTATAACTACATGAAAGGGAAAAAAAACAAACCAGGAATGTATCACTTGCTATCAGCCTGGCAGTCTTGTATCCGAATGGTTGTAAGCTGCCCTAATTACAAAGCAAATAATCACACACACACAAAAGGATAAGAAACTAAAGAGTTATCTGAAGCCAAATAAATTATTAACTGATTTATTTATACTTTACCACAGAAATAGACTAGTCAAGACAGCAGGTCAAGCAGCTGTGGTCAGCTCCCTCATTACAAGACCACAATATCAGGCAAAATATAACAACAAAAATTAAATAAAAATACATGGAAGAAAGAGAAATCATTCAAGTACCTTTCCCAGCAACAATATTGCAAGGTATAGAGAAAAACTGTTATCAGAGGATATGAAATGTGAATAACAGAAAAATTCCCAGAGAACTGAAGATAACAGAGCAATTTGAAAGGAATTTAAATTTATTTGAAATAGCTGAAGAAGGAACGGAATCCATAAAAGAACAAAAGGAAAGAAAACAAGATTTGAAAAATACAGACCAAGCTCATTATAAAACATAGATATTGTATAAAAATCTAAATAACTGAATTTAGCAATATTTACAGAAAATGTTTTTTAAAATGAACAGTTTATATCATAATTACAATATGGTTGGTTCAAACACTAGATGTTTGAAAGGATGGTTCAAACATTAGAACATTTACTAATGTAATATATGTTATGGAGGAATAACAGGAGGAAAAAAATCAGCAGTGAGAGAAAAAAAGACTATGCTCTTGGAGCATGAATAGTTATTCATATTTAAATTTGTCAGATATACACCTAACACCAAAATTAGAAATTTGTGTCAGTCAGATAAATAGCAGACTAAAGAGGTGCTGGAAATCAAATTTCTAAGATTCAGTGTACCTTTAAGCTGAGAATACTCCAGAAAAAAATCAAAAAATGAAAAAAATTAAAAAAAAATCAAAATGAAAAATTCATGTTTCAGATAAAATGACCTGCTCAAGGTCACGCAGCTAGTTTATAATATAGAACACTGATATAAAAATATAGACAGTGATCAATGCTGTCATAATCACTTATCAGAAAACTCTCAAAATTATTCACACTAAATAATTAAATTAAACTAACATCCAGTTTAACCATAATCAGTAGGGATGGTTCACTCTACTTGCTAGGCATGGTTCAGTCCTAAATCTGTTTACCTGTGTGTTCTCGGAATTCCACCATTGCCTTCATTGTTTTAGAATCTGCTAGTGCCATCAACCAGAACAGTTTGGTTCTGCCACAGCCTTCATGAAGGTCAACCTTTATAGCTTCTTCTTCTTCCTTGAAGACCTATAGTATCATTAAAAAAAAAGAGGGAAATAAATTTATCACTCTGAAAGAAGATGTATAAAATTTAATTATGCAGTAATGAAAACAGCTTTAATTTATTAAGCACTCTAACAAACTTTAGGTATTTCTAGTCTTCTCTTTAACCTTCATAAGAACCTCATTTTTTATAAATGTGGAAACCAAGTCTCAGAGATTAAACGATGTTCTTGATTGACACAGTTGGTAAATGAGACAGCTGGGAATTCCACCAAGGTCTTTGATTCCAAGGTCCATTTTTTTTCCTCCATGACACCAAGTCTCTTCCCCACATTTATTTCTCACTGAATATATTTTATGTTCCAGACACTGTTATGCATGTAAATGCAGAAATCTTCACCTGTCTTTGATGAGTTTTGGTTCGCCGATGAAGATGAAGGAATCTGTCGCAGTCAGTACATAGGTTTCCACATACATTGCACAAAATGATTGCTGCAGTTTCACCGTCATCGTGGTTATCACACATTGGCTAGAAAAGGACATTTCCAGACGTTACAGCAGGTTAGCCCGAAAGGCTTAGATACTCATACACCCTGAACGTGATTTATCTACAACAGGATCAGATTGTTACTCTGAACTCTAACAAGAAATTAGAATTTGAACGTTAAACAGAATTATGGCAAATGTACTTAAGTGTAAAAAAATGCCCAAATCCATGATTAATGGGCTATGTATGTTCAATGATGAACAAAATAAACATTATACTTTTTTTTTAGAGACTTAAGACAATTTCTCCTGTTATATTCAAATATAATGTATGCTAAATGAATAAATAATGCATTTTGGACACATGAATGTTAAGGAAATGTTTAAAGGGCCTATATAAAGTTTTTCCTTCTGGTGAAGCAAGGGATACTTCGCAAACTCTAAGTACATTTGTGAATAAATGGCATCTCATGTTGCTCTCTTACTGCTTTATTTCCTTCTTATCATAAGACATTTTAGTACAAAATCTAGATACAGAATCACAGTCTGGCTAAAACCAACTTTTGATATGATGCAAACATGACTCAGAGAAGAAAGGAGAAGTTTTAAAAAATATAATTAAATCCCCTCATATACTATGAAGAGGAAACCCTAACTGCATAGACTTGTGAGATGAACTTAGGCCATGCGAAACAATTTTTCAAGAGTTCCACTAACTGGGCATTTTGACATGTGGAGTAAAGCTAGGCTAAAGCTTAGTATAAAGAAAAACAAGCTAGATTTGTACAAAGTAATTCTGATCTTACCATTTGTTTCTGCTGTCCATCCTTCCCCATCCATCTCCCTGAGGAGAGGCGGTCGACATGGTCCTGGTCGAGAACGCACAGTGAGGCCAGAGCAAGCCAGAGCTGGTGAAAGGAAACGCGGTTACACCACCGACTTAGAGAACACAGGCTGCCATGGCTAAGCAAATGTTAGCTGGACTGAAAAAGGTCCCCAGAGGTACTCTGGTCTTCCTGATGTGGTAGCAGGCACACACGCCCACTACTGGGTGTGCTGGGTACATAGCAGGAACGCAAACATGTACTGCGTAAACGACTGTCGCTCTGATGAACCATTCTCTTTCTGACATATAAAATTACCCTTTATTATTCTAATGTGTCAACAGCGTATCGATAAATAAATTTACATACTTAATATATACCACTGTCTCCCATAAATTTCTCCATTTAGTGGCACTGAATTCAAGGAAGGGGGAAGAAAGGGCTGTTGAATTTTTCAGTCCCATGAGAAGTGAGGTAGTAAGGGCTTCTCAGAAATCTCTGTATGCCCCTAACAGCCTAGCGCCAGGCTTGATATACTTTTTCAGGAATAAGTCAACATCTTGTAAGCTTTAGAAAATTGTCCTCAAATGCAATTTAAAATTTTCTGAGACTTAAAGCGTAAGTTTCATTTTTACATAAGACTATTTCTTCACTACTGAAAAACAAAATGACTCAAATGTTTCTACTCTGAGAAGTGCAAGTGAGTGTCACTGGACATGGAGTAAAGGCAGAAAAAAGGCAGGGAAAGAAAAACAAGAAGAAAAGTGTGCAAGGAGAAAGGTGAGCGCCAACTGCAGCGCCTGTGCAGCGTGTGTGTTGGGAAAGGGTTGCAGAGTCATGCTCACTGGCGAGGAGGAATCAGGGGGCTTTTTCTGCCCAAGGGAAATACCATGTATCTTCTTTTTCAGACTTCTGAGGATTAATTTAGGCAGTTTCTACCAGCTTTTTCTTCTTAATGCTGTCATACCACCCTGCTTCAAGGAGATGTCAAATCTCTTTTGGAAGTGTATGGGACATGATACTAGGTAGTTAAAATCTATAGTAGATCTCTCATTTGAAGGATGCAATCTCACTTCCTAAGAGACTCTGCCCCACTGTGCCCTGCACACACCTTCTCTGCTTTTTAAAAGTAAGGCCTACACATTCAGTAAGTAGGCTATAGGGCTCTCTTTTAGGACAACTGAGTTATTACGAAAGAAGCAGGTAGGGCCTTATCTTTAAAGGATCTTCAGACTACCACAGTGTCACGTTGATACTAAAGTTATCAGGAAGCATCATTAGAAAGATAGTACGCCAACATATAGGTAATACAGCCTTTACAAAATCAGTATATTCTTAAATGAATAGTGAATGAAAGTCGCTCAGTTGTGTCTGACTCTTTGCGAACCCATGAACTATACAGTCTATGGAATTTTCCAGGCCAGAGTACTGGAGGGGGTAGCCTTTCCCTTCTCCAGGGGATCTTCCCAACCCAGGGATTGGACCCAGGTCTCCCACATTGCAGGCGGATTCTTTACCAGCTGAGCCACAAGGGAAGACCAAGAATACTGGAGTGGGTAGCCTATCACTGCTTCAGTGGATCTTCCCCACCCAGGAATCGAACCAGGGTCTCCTACATTGCAGGAGGATTCTTTACCAACTGAACTATGAGGGAAGTATATCCTTAGCTCCCTTAAAAATAACAAAAACTCTATATATATTTGTTAGTATACTGTATTGGTCTTTATCTTTCTGGCTTACTTCACTCTGTATAATGGGCTCCAGTTTCATCCATCTCATTAGAACTGATTCAAATCAATTCTTTTTAATGGCTGAGTAATATTCCATGGTGTGTATGTACCACAGCTTCCTTATCCATTCGTCTGCTGATGGGCATCTAGGTTGCTTCCATGTCCTGGCTATTATAAACAGTGCTGCGATGTTATCTAGGGTGAAACAGATCACCAGCCCAGGTTGGATGCATGAGTCTAGTGCTCGGGCCTGGTGCACTGGGAAGACCCAGAGGGATCGGGTAGAGAGGGAGGTGGGAGAGGGGATCGAGATGGGGAATACATGTAAATCCATGGCTGATTCATGTCAATGTATGACAAAAACCAAGTAATTAGCCTCCAACTAATAAAAATAAATGGAAAAAAAATAACAAAAACAAATGACAAAGAACACATAACAGTGAATATTAAAAATTACTATGCTTAGCTTATAATACAGAAAAACCCTTCATACTTTTTCAATAAACACAATATTGTATTAATACAATACAATTGTATACAATAAAATTTGTATACAGTTTGTATATTGTATATACAATACAATAATTGTATTGATATGAAAAATAAAGTGAAGCAGGTGGGGAAGGGATGGATTGGGAATTTGAGATTAGCAGATCCAAACCATTATACAGAGAACTGATAAATAGCAAAGTCCTACTGTATAGCACAGGGAACTATATTCAATGTCCTGGGATAAACCATAATGGAAAAAGAATATGAAGAAGAATATATTTATATGTGAATCACAGTAGAAATTAACACAATACTATAAATCAACTATACCCAATATATTTTTTAAAAAGTAAATTAACCTGACTTATTGATTTAAATTTGTTTAAACCTATAAGGAGAAAGAACACGCAACAACAATACAGACCAAATCAAGGAAACCTACCCTAGTTGTTGCAATACATCTCACTGGAGATCTGAATTCCTCCTCCATCTTGGTCAGGGCAATAATGGTTTCTGCAATGGCGTTTTTTGTCACTCTTGACCACGCTTCTGACAAATGACCCTAATGAGAAGGACAGAATAATGTGATAAGCAACCAGATAGGTATAATCAAAGCAGAAAATTCTGTTCTTTTAACATCCCTCACCAAAAAGGAAACTTTGCTAGTGGAATTTTAGATCAAAGGGCATACTTTAAAATAAAAATCCTTCACAACCATATTATAAACTCAACTTCTAACTACTATTTTGATGATTCAAAAGAAAAGTATGTAAAAATTTAGGTTCCTAACACTCTTTTCCCATAGAATTCAAGGGCATTTCACCTTACATTTAGATTAAAAACATAACAAATACTAAGGTGTCTATGACTGAGACATTTTGATCATGAAACCCTGTTATTTAACATGGAACTCGTACATCTAAGCTGATTTGCTTTAGAGGAGTATTACTGGAACCCAAGAGCAAAAATGGATTTAAATGACAACTACTTTAATTTGCTAACCTGATTTTTACTGAACACAAACATGTCACTACTATAGAATTTTGGTGTTCCCGAACATCTTTCCTAAATATATTCATCCAATGAACATACTCAGAAAGCCTATTTGAGAAATGAAAAAATTCTCCATTTCTCCCACTGATGAAATATTCATGCTGCTGGAAAAGTGATATAACTTCATATTTTTCCAGAACATGCTTACTAATCTCATATTCACGTGCTATCAATCTTTAAAGGGAGAGCTCCAACTCCAATTCCTCTTCCTCCAAAATGCTTGCCGTTTACTCCACCTCTTAGGATCTACCATCCACAATGTCCTGCCCTCCTTGGGCTGGACTCCTGGAAGTACGAGAGCCAGGCACTCTGAGAAGTAATTAATTCCCTTTCCTCCACACTCCTGGGTCTCCCCACAAAAGCAAAACCTGGACAGCAGTACAGGTCAGTCAATAAACTGTGACAACAGAAGACTGAGAAACCTTGTACTCAACAGGCCTTGTTTCCTTTAGGGTCTTGGACTCAGGCTGTGCTGTGGGGTTCAAAGAGTATACTTTGTTTCTTAAGCTTTAAGTCTTGGAAGACTTACGGAAATATTTCTCAAGCAAATTAACTGGGAAGCTTGAAATGCACACAGTTTACACAAAGGGAAAAATTTTCACCAACTGAAAAGATAAAGGGTGCGATAGTGAACTTACTAAACAGAGCTTGTGAATTAGGCAAAATAACATGAATGTTGTCCTAACAATTCAGTAGAATGATTACGCTACTTGTTTTGTTAATCAGGTTTCTACTGGGAACTTACTGCAGCCATATCCTTAACAAGTTTAATGATGATCTCTGAGATCTGGGTAGGAGTGGAGCCTTTCATCCACCAATGACTCTCACCTCGACGGATGTAACTGCAAAGAAAAGTCAGCATTTGTAAACCAACCAGTGGTAGTTACAAATGAATAAAACAAAAACTTATTCAAAATGATTCAATCAGTCAGGGCATTTTAAAAGAAAGTTAATCACAACATTACTCATAATCTACCTGTTCAACTCTAAGAGAGTAGTTATTCTGATTGATATATGTCCCCTTTCAAGTATTTCACTGTTTATTATTATAAATATCAAATATTATTTTTGCATGCATCTTTTAGAACAGTACCATTCAAAATAGATCCACAAACACAAACTATTTGTTACCAGTCCACATAAAGATAAGAGCTTGCACCAGAATATGTCAACTATATGAGTAATCTACTACCGTTTAGTTCAGCTCACATTTTTTTCCCCTGGCAAGACTATCCAGATGAAAGAAGGGATACACTTATAACACTCTGGTGCTTAATGTCATCAGTTAGCTCTTTCACTAGCATTATTCCAGATGTCCTTAATCTTCTGCTGTTATACACAATTCTGTAACAAAGAGCCCTCTACAATATTTTTGTGCACATGTATGAACATTTTTTGAGAGAAAACAGTTCTACAGAAGTAAAACTGGTAGGTCAAAGGATATGCAAATTTTAAATAGACTGATATTATCAAACTGACATCCAAAAAGGTTTTAGCAATTTAATTAGATGTCAATTATGCCAATGCAAAGATATTTCACTATTGTTTTAATCTACGTTTCTCTACCACTGAAGCGCCTTTGCTCTGATTTACTGGCGTCTGTAACTTTTTTAACATTCTAAATTATTTTTGGCTGTGTTGGGCCTTGGATGCGGCACATGGACTCTGAGACGTGGCAGAGTCTTCTCTGTTGTTGTGGCGCGTGGGCTCCAGAGCATGTGGGTTTGCAGCTGCTACTTGCAGGCTCAGTAGTTGCCCAGCGGCATGTGGGATCTTAACTCCCCGACCAGGGATTGAACCCAAGTCCCCTGCATTGGAAGGTGGATTCCTAACTACTGCACCACCAGGGAAGTCCTGGCATTTGTAATTTTTCTTCTCTGAATTGACTATTCTTGTCAGAAATCTGTATTGGTCGTTTTTTCATTGATTTGTAGTCATTCTTCTAATATTAGGACTAATAATTCATTGCCTACTAAACTGTTAAATACTTTTTTCCAAATCAGTTGTCTGTATTTTAAAAACAAACAACTTTCACTTTTATGTAGCCAAGCCTGAGTCTTTCCCCTGTTACTTCAGGTTCTGTGTTTTATTTAAGGACGTCTTTTCAAATTGATGATTACAAAAATATTCTATAATTTGTCCTAGTAGAGTTTAAAAGCAAAAATATGTGAAGTTTCAGTTGATCTGAAGTTTATTGTGTACACGGTGAGAGGGTCTATAGTTTTTTGTTTTGACTTGGGAAGTATTCTAACATCGTATACTCAGCAAACTTTTCCTTCCCCACTAATTTGAAAAGACACTTTTATTACTCTTTCATACACAGGTCAGTCATTCATGGCTTCTATTTCTGGATAAGCAAACAGGATGGAACCTGAAGTGTCTGAAGTCTTCAGACAGTAGCTCACTCCAGTCTATTTTGGGACCAGAACAGATGCAATAACCCACCTGGAATTGAAAATCACCGGGAGGGTGACTGTGGTCACCCCCTTGCCCACGGAGGTGCCCGCTGTCCCTGTGATGGTGGTGCCCTTGGCTTTCAGCTGTACTGTGAGTGCTTTGGCAATGCATCCTAGAAACATGTCCAAGATACCGAGCTTATTCCAATCTCCTTTCTCTGTTGAGTGAATAATGTCACTGATATCTGCTGGCGGGAGAGACTTGACTCCTATAATGCTGGCCAGACGGTTAGGGGTCACTTCAGGCAAAACTCGTCTTAGTAAGGAGGTCACCTGGTATGAAAAATAAAAGAATTCTATTTAAAGACTTGGCATTGACATATATACACACAGCTATATTTAAAATAGATAACCGACAAGAACCTACTATATAGCACAGGGAACTCTGCTCAATATTCTGTAACAGCCTAAATGGGAAAATAACTTGAAGAAGAACAGATAACATGTACATGTGACTGAATCACTTTGCTGCCCACCTGAAACTAACACAACATTGTTAATCAGCTATACTTCAATTTTTTGAAAAAAGATCGGTGTTTTATTTAAAGTATTCTTTTCTTTCTTTCTTTTTTTTTTTGAGTCCAGCTGGCATTCTATGACTTCAAAAGTTATGAGGACAGAAGAAATGACTTAAGCTTGATTTAACTTCTCAAATGACCACCACTCCAGGGCAGCAAGAAAAAAACACATCTTACTCGGTCATTATATATATCACGGTAATAAGGCTGAGTAGCAGAATACTATTTATCACAATAGCACATTACTAAAATGGAACATATTTTGTTCTTCCATATTCTCACCATAATGAGTCAAAAAGAAAAACATGGGATTAAAATACAATCTGAAAACCAAAATATATTATAACAAACAAACAAAAAAAGCCCCCAAAAACAAGAAACTCTGATTCTCCTTGTTAGAATAATTTTTAACAATGTTTCAAACATGTATACCTGTGGCCGATTCATGTTGATGTATGGAAAAAACCATCACAATACTATAAAGTAACTATCCTCCAATTAAAATAAACAAATTAATTAAAAATCAAAAGTAACAAAATATGCCTCCAGGTAGGAGCTAGGCCAGTCACCTGTCTCTGGACGCGTGGGGAGGCGGTGTGGAGCAGTGAGAAGAGGTCCTGGAGCAGGGTCAGCTGCTGGGCCAAGTACTGCCGGCCCACGTTAGAGCCGCTCAAGGCCAGGACCATGGAGAGCAGCTCAAAGCAGTAGGCGTCAGAGGAGGCATCTTCGTCACTGGGCTGGGAATTGGCATTTTCTTTGCTTGATATGGCATGTTCCCATTCCTCACGGACCCTGGTGGCTTCCATGCGGATGGCCTGGACAATGTGAGCACACACCTGTTCAAGGGCAACATAAAGAAAATGTAAAAGCGTATTTGTAAGGTTTAATTAAAAAAAAAAAGAATATTAGTTGATACTCAATTTAATACTCTTCCTCCCAGTTAATTCTCCATCATACCATTCTCTTAACACATCTTAAAAACAATTAAGGAAAATGATGATTAAAAACCTGAGTATTTAAATCAATTAGTACAGAAATGAATGCTCTACTGGTTACCAATTCCCCTGCCTGTGGTTTAAGACATGAAATGAAAACAAATCACCATATTTAATCACTTCTAAGGCATCTTTCCCCCACATTTCTATTCATAATGTGATTTGTAATTGATACAACTCATAATTTAATTGGCAACAATTTTCATTTTTTTTAGTGACAGAAAATAACAGCATTTTACAACTGGTAGCTTCTACAATTCAATAAAATGCTGTTAAAAAGATAAAGCACAAATAAATTTATGTGATTTATTTAAAAAAGACTTAAGGTGTTGAAAGTCAAAATAGTGGGCCAATTTACAACCTAATTCAAAAGTCAGTATTTTATTTGACTTCGAAAGGGCTAATTTTATGTTACTTAGGTATTCCCAAAGTGAAATCCCATTACATGAATGATCTAGTGCTACTATACCATCTCGTGATAATTAGAAATATCTAACACTGGTTTAGTTAATATTATAACTACTCAGCAGAATAATTAAAACAAAAAACAAAGGGGAAAGGAACACAGGAAACACAAATGAAACCTGATATAACTGGGTATTTGACACCAAAATGAAACAATCTACCTGAAAATGAGAAAAATAAAGAGCAGCAAGGTAAGAAAGTTAACATTCATAACAAAGTCATTAAAGTGATGCAGGTATGCCAACGTACTCCTTCCTCTCTAGAAAAAGGTAGACACATTCTGCAGGACCTATAAAAGAGTCAGCATAAAAAAGGCTCCATAAATTTTGGAAAATGCTTTATACCCTAAAAACAAACAAAACTGATGAAGACAATGAAATGACTATTGACCAACCTGTTTTTGTAGGTTAGTCAGTTTACTTCTGCTGAAGATGATTCCAACCATATGTTCTTTCAGGTCAGCATCTGATGTTGCCTTTAGATACAAAAAGGGGAAAAAAGGAGGCAGGCTCTTTTAATAAAATTCATATATTTGTCATTTTGAAATGTCTGGATAAGTAATTATGCAGGTATCTTTACAAGGTGAATTCATTTTAAATTGAGATCTATAACACTAAGATGAAGGATAAAAAGTTTGAGTAAGTCACTAGTGGCTAAAGTGACCATAAGAAGGACAAAATTTCTGACTTTAAGAAATCCAGAGAAATATACTTCATGGATTTCTTTAACTTGGTCAGTTTGTGCCATTTTGATTGAATCTATTTCTAAACTGTGAAGACTATTAGTTCATATTCCATATTTGGTTATTAGAAGAGCAACTCAGGAAAATGACATTTGGTTAAAAATGAAGTGTCCTAACAACACTCTCTGACAATGGTGGCCTTAAGTTACTCCAACACTGACAGTAAACAAAGAAACCTATCACAAGAAGAAATATGAAGGCTGAAGTTTTATAGTGTCTATCATGTGTATGACACTCTTTTAAGTGATAGATAAATACACAAACATATATACATATACACATACACACGACCTTATTTAATCTTCAGAAAAACCCCATAAGGGGTTTGATGTTCTGCCTGCTTTATAGGTAAGAAAACTGAGGCAAATCATCCTTGTATTTAAAATTAAAAATGACTCAAATTTCACTTTTCTTAGGATAGAGACAGCCACAAGAGAATGCTGCTCCCACCTTAACAATGAGAAAAGCTGGTAATCTACAGAACTGTAATTTTTGGGTGCCCACCAAAGAGCTGACATGGGCAACCAGGTGAACTAAAATCTAAATTGACAAATCCATATTGTTGGACACTTCAAATTCTTTCTGTACCTGATACAAGTAAATGAGCAAACAGTGAACCTTACCTATCAGCAAGGTTCTTATAGATCTGAACAAAACTATCAACCAACTGAATTACTCACATTTATACAACTCTCCAAACAACAACAGCAGAGTTCACATTCATTTAAGTGCACATGGACATTCACTAAACTATACCATTACTACGAGCCAGAATTCAGGTCTTAATAGTTTCAAAAGTGATACTATATTTATGTATTTTACCACAAAGGAATTAAAGTAGAAATTAACAATACAAGGCTATCAGGAAAACTCCCAATATTCAGAAATTAAAGAAGAAAACTTGCAAGTTACCCAAAAAGTCAAGAAGAAATCAAAATAAAAGTCAGAAAATATTTTGAATCGAATGAAATGGGAAAAAACAACACTCAAATCTGTGACACTCAAGCAGTGCTAAGCTTATGAGAAAAGAAAGATCTCAACTCATCATTAGGACTTTAAGAAGTCAGAAAAATAACACATTAAATCCAAAGCAAACAGCTGGAAAGATATAATAAAAGAAGATACATAACAATAGAGTCTAAGGATAAGAGTATATTATGAACAATTAATGCCAATAAATCCAGCAACTCAGACGAAATGGGCAAACTACCTGAAAGGGAGAACTACCAAAGCTCACTCAAAAAGAACGGATAACTGCAGCTTCCTTGCATCTACTAAGGAGAGTAAGTTTGTAAAATAAATTTGTGTGTGTGTGCTACTTATAGCCAGAATACACATTAACAAATGAGTTCCTTTCAGACAGGAAGATCTTTTAACTTCTTTCATAATTTACCTTGCTTTTTCCTTTTTAAAAGCAGCTGTACTGACATATAGTTCACATACCATATTATTCATTCATTTAAAGTATACAGTTCAGTGGTTTATATATATGCGCTAATAAGTGCAGCCATCACCACAGCCAAATTTTAGAGCATTTTTACCACCCCAAAAAGAAACACTGTGCCACCCAGTTATCACTCCTCAAGCGCATCTTCTTCAAACAAAAATAAAGTATATATAAGGAATTACTGCATATCCATTAATACACACAGCAATATGTGGACTATTTTACCAAATAAAAGAAAATGAAAAGAGAGAACTATATAAGAAATCCATTCTGATAAAAATTCTCAGCAAACGAGGAACATCCTCAAACTGACTAAGCGCAGTTACAAAAAATCTATAGTGAAAGATTGAATACTTTCCTTCCCCAATCTAGAAAAGGCAAACATATCTGATCTCACTACTTTTATTCAACATGGTAACTGAAGGAATTAGCCAGTGGAATAACACAAGATTGGAAAGAAGTAAAACTGGCTTTCTTTGAAGACCACATGATTATCTATGAAGAAAATTCCAAGGTTACTACAAAAGAGCTTCTCGAACTAATAAGTAAATTTAAGAAGACCATGAAAAAAGTAAAAGTGAAAGTCACTGAGTTGTGTCCGACTCTTTTGAGACTACAGGGACTATAGTCCATGTAATTCCCCAGGCCAGAATATTGGAGTGGGTAGCCGTTCCCTTCTCTAGGGGATCTTCCTCTCTGGGGATTGAACCCAGGTCTCCCACATTCCAGGCAGGTTCTTAACCAGCTGAGCCACCAGGGAAGCCCAAGAATACTGGAATGGGTAGCCTGTCCCTTCTCCAGTGGATCTTCCCAACCCAGGGTTTCCTGCATTGCAGGCAGATTCTTAACCAGCTGAGCTATAGGTGTCCCGTAAGAAGACCATACGCTGTGCTGTGCTTAGTTGCTCAGCTGTGTCCAACTCTTGCGACCCCACAGACTGTAGCCCGCCAAGCTCCTCTGTCCATGGGATTCTCCAGGCAAGAACACTGGAGTGGGTTGCCACTTCCTTCTCCAGTCCAGCTCTTTAGGACTCCACAGACTGTAGCCCTTTAGGCTGCTCTGTCCATGGAATTTTCCAGGCAAGAATACTGGAGTGGGTTGCCATTCCCTTCTCCATAAGAAGACCATAGGATATGTTTAACGCACAAAAGTCAATTGTATTTTTATGTATTAGAAATGAATAACTGGAAAGTGAAATATTTACAATAGCAAAAAAACCATGAAATGCTTAGGGATCAATTTAATAAAGTGTTTATAAGACATGTACACAGAGCTGAACTATAAGAAGATCTAAATAAATGGGCAGAACTAAAGAAATATAATATTCATGGATTTACTGTTGTTGTTTAGTTGCTAAGTCCTCATTCCTGTGTGACCCCATGGACTGTAAGCTGCCTGGCTTCTCTGTCCATGGGATTTCCAGACTCAATATTAACATGGCAATTCTCCCCAAACTGACTTAGCACTTTGGTGCAATTCCAATCAATATTTCAGTAGGTTTTTAAAAAAAATTTTATGTTTTTTGTGGAGGAGGAAGAAATTGATAATCCACTTTTAAGCTTTATATGGAAATGGAAAGAATCTGGGATAGCCAAAACAACTTTGAAAAAGAACTTGGTTGGAATCTCTATAAAGCTACAGTAATCAAGACAGTCTGATGTTGGTGTAAGAATATACATATAGATTAATGAAACAGAATAGAGTCCAGAAACAGACCTATACATTTCTGGTGGACTGATTATTGATAAAGGATAGTCTTTTCAACAAATGGCAGTAGAAGAATCAAACATCTTCATATCAAGAAAAAGAACCTCTATGCTTAATTTCCACTATATAGAAAAACTTGAAATGTATATAGTTCTAAATAAAAGAACTAAAGTTCTAATGTTTCTAGAAGAAAACAGGAGAAAACCTTTGTGACCTTAGTTAGGTAAGACACAGAAATCATGAGTCATTAAAAAAAAACAGATAAATGGAACTTTATCAAAATTAGAAACTTCTCTCTGAAAGATAAGTCACAGACTAGGAGAAAATATTTGAAAATGCATTGTTACCAAACATGTATTTGGTAGAAGACATATATATATATATATATATCTCCTGAATATATGAAGAAATCTTCCAACCCAATAATAACACAAACAGCTCAATATAAAAAAAATGGGCAAAAAATCTGAACATACATTTTGATAAATATAGCACAGAGACAGCAAATAAATAGATAAAAATGTGCTCAATATTATTAGTCACTGGTAAAATCCATGTTACAACCACAACAAGGGGCTTCCCGGATGGCTCAATGGTAAAAAATCTGCCTGCTAATATAGGAGACACGGGTTAGATCCCTGGTCTGGGAGGATCCCACACACTAAACAGCAACTAAGTCCATGCACCACACCTGCTGAGCCCACATGCTCGAACATCCGTGCAGCGCAGCAGGAGAAGCCACTGCAATGAGAAGCATGCGCACCTAATCTCTAGGGCAGCCCCCTGTTCGCTACAACTACAGAAAAGCCCAGGCAGCAACAAAGATCCAGCACAGCCAAAAGCAAAATAAATGAATAATAAAAATTATTTAAAAAAACCACAAGATACAAGTATATACCTATAAGAGTGTATAAAATTAAAAAGAGTGATAGTATCAGGTATTGTCAAGGAGATGTGGAGCAACTGGAAATACTTTGTTGGTAAAAATGTAAAATGACTTAATCACTTTGGAAAGAGTTTGCAGTTTCCTAGGTAGTTAAACATATACTTCTTATACAGCAATCCTATTCACAGGTATTTACCTAAGAAAAATGAAAACATGTCCATACAAAGATCTGTATGCTAACGTTGATAGAAGTTTTATTAATAATAGCTAAATAGAGGAAACAACCCAAACGTCTATCAGAAATTTGTGAAAGGATAAACAAACTATGGTAAACTCATACAATGGAATACTCCTCAGCAACCAAAAGAACAAACAACTGATACATGTTCTTACACTACCTATAAAACATCAGACAAAAAGGCTACTTTCTATGCTGTTCCATTAAATAAAACCTGGGAAAAAGCAATACTATAAAAAGTGAAGTCGCGTGGTCGTGTCCAGTTCTTTGCGACCCCATGGACTATATAGCCTGCCAGGCTCCTCCATCCATGGGAATTTCCAGGCAAGAATACTGGAGTGGGTTGCCATTTCCTTCTCCAGGGGATCTTCCCAACTCAGGGATCGAACCAGGGTCTCCTGCATTGCAGGTGGATTCTTTACCATCTGAGCCACCAGGGAATGGCCATCCTATAGGGAAGGAAATAGGCAGAAAATAGGTCAGCGGTTGCCACAGGGGAGGAATGAGATGAGAGGGCTGAATGCAGAGGAACGACAGGGCAATTCTGGGAGGGATGTGTTTTAAAAATTGCTTGTGATGGTTTCACCACTGTACACATTGGTCAAAACTCAAAACAACTAATTTTTAAAGGATGATTTTGTATGTAAGTTTTACTTCAAAAATCTGACTTAAAAAATGCTTCCCTTAAAAATTACATCATCTCATGGATACTACTGTAATGATGTAAAGCAATTAGCCTCCAACTAATAAAAATAAATGGAAAAAATAAATAAATAAATAAAAGATATTTCCCTGTAAAAAAAAAAAAAAAATTACATCATCTCACTGGTATCCAACCACTAGCAAACCTTTCCCACTCATCCCCAATGCCTCAGCATACACTCTCCTACTGTTTGGCCAGCCTCTTCAATGCTCCCATCCTCTCATCCTTTTAATCTAGCTTTCATCCATTCTCTTTCAGGTCTAACTCAAAGCCTAATATCCTCCAAGAAGCCTTCTCTGTTCACTCCAGGGACAATAACCTCAACGTACTCTGAAATTCTATGACATGTGCAATTTTCCACATATTTTATACAGTGATTATATACTAGAGAGTATCCCTGATGATCTGTTTTGGGAGGGAGGGGACTGACTGTTCATGCTTAAGAACAGAAGGCAAGTTTTTGACGGCTTGATACCAGTTCTCAAGGTTGCTCAGCAAACAACTGCCATTTGCTAAAATTCAGCTGATTTAATGAGTTCTCAGTCTTATAACTGTCAAAATGTTATCTCCAAAAGATGCTGGAAAACAATTACCAGAGTTTGTGAAATCCTTTTTTTTTTTTTAATAAACAGATTCCTGATAGAAAAATGTGGATGATTTGGTTGCCTCTGTATTGGAAGGCACAGAGTTAGCTTAGGTGAGTCCTTGAAAATATCTTTCAAAGAACTGTCAAGATGAGTATTTATAGTATCTCATCTATTAGTAAATACAGAAGAATATGAAGACTAGTCATGGTTGACTTCTCTTTTTGAAAATGGATGAAGTTCTCTTCTTAGATACAGCGCTTTAGTTAAGACCAAATAAGTCAGGCAAATGCACTTTAGAAGAAATTTCAAGAACAATATAAAGGACAGGTTATTCCAATAAAAATCCCCTGCACACATGTGGGCTTATGCCATGGTAGATATAAAGACAAATCAGACATGTACCTGGTCTTTAGGAAGCTTTGATTAAGTAGAAGATATAAACCATGTCTGTATCTTGGACATGGACTTGGGCAAACTTTGGGAGATGGGGTGGGACAGAGGCCTGGAGGGCTGCAGTCCATGGGGTTGCAAAGAGTCGGACATGACTGGGCAACTGAACAGCAATAAACCATGTATACAAATAAACCCAACAAGAGAGAAATCAAGAAGAGACACAGAAATTACTATGAAGTTTAGCAGAGGAAATACTTCTTTGTGTCTTCACCATGAACCTTCTTTAAGGCTCATGGAGAAGACAGTATTTTTGAGCTGAACTGTGAAGGACAGAGAAGATGGAGGAAAGTACACAGCATAGTCAACAATGAATCTGATTTTATAAATGCCAACATTTAAACAAAACAGCCCAAGGTTGAGAGCAAATTTTGTTGTTACTTAAAATACTAGCTAGATCATACATGAGCAAAAAGTGAGTATCTTCTGACAGTTCATCTTCTTTCTAATTAAAGGAGAAAATATTTACACAGAAACTAGTATCACATATACATTAAAATACATAGCAATACATGGATTATTCCACTGAGCAAAAGAAAACGGAATAGGGAAATAAATATTTTTAGAATATAAATAAATACATTGTATACTTTTTCCTCTCCTTCAGGTGATGACAACAGTGCTTTTTCCTCTTGTTCTGGTGTGGGTTCTGCATCTCCAGAGATGAGCTTTCCAAATACCTGGTGAGGAAGACAGGGAGGTGAGAGTAAGCTAATGGCAGGAATCACCACTGTGAAGGCCTGGAGGACGCAACAGCTGATTCTGCAGGTTTTATAATATTCCTATGCTATTTTACTGCATACCTCTACTTTTCAGAAATATGAATGCAAAATGAAATATAAGAATTTGGGCTCTGAGAAGGAAAAAATGGGCCAAACTTATAGCTAACAATCTCTAACAAACTGAACAAACTACTTTGTTAAGCTCTTGATATTATTATTTAAGTAGTACATTATTTCATTTTATCCTGTGCTAGACTATGTGTAGTAAGGACACTCACTTGAGATGTAATAAGTCTGAACACTCGCAGAGTCTCAGCTTCACAGTTCCTTTGCTGGGCCACACTGGCTGAGATCTGGCCAGCAATTTTTGTGCTTTCGCCATCCTTCCAGCCCAGGACCTTAACCTGTCGAACTCTCAGTGTATTTTCTGGGCCCTTTAATTCAATTTTGATGATGTGATTATCCCCTCCTGGAAGTTCACTTGTTACCCAACCAATGTGCCTGGAATCCAGATCCACCTAGGGGAGCAGAAAAGGGATAGAAACCTGATACAAGTGGATTACTATTTTATCACTGTCCTAGACTTAATGACAGTAGTTGTTATGTCCTAGTGTTAATAACAGTAAGCTCAAATAACAATAATTGTACACACAGAGAAGTGTATTAGATTATTTCACACTGATTATTTTATTTAAATCTTGTAAAGATAAGCAATAATATAATAGCTACAGATGAAGAGAGTTAGGTTAACACAGATGGCAGGAGTCCGGTAAGTGGTGGATTTGAGAACTAAAATACAGGTCTGCTTACATTATATGTACTATACGGCTTCTGAGCACAAGTTACATAAGTGAAATCACTGGAAACAATTTTTATGACTGTACCTATACTGCCTGTAAGTAGAAATGCTCACATGATCAGCAATGAAATCCTATTTTGTGCACCTTTACATGAAAGCACATTTAAAGCAAGGATTTTAGCTGTGCACTTAATACGTTTTACTTTCAAAGAAATATTATATAATATGTAAATTCACATCTGTGATAATTTACTTCAGTATATTTCATTGAAAATCTAACTCTTCTCAAGGATTAAATTTCAATGTACTGTACAATGGTTTTTGACACTATTCACTCACAAGGGAGTGAGTTTATACAGCATCTGTCACAAGCCCAAACAAGACTTGTTTCTAGAGTAGGTTTGTACATTGACTTTTAATCTGGATATATTGCAGTGCTGTAAACGGAAAGATTTTAAAAGTACAGAACAATAATCTATATTTTAATCTGAAGTGTGGCTGAATTACAGTGGCATTTGTGAATCGGATCTATGATGAATTCTAAGTCACCCTGACTCTCTGCAGGGGAGCAGAAGTCAGGGTGGAGGGCACAGTATACTTACTCATGACTACAGAACATTTAGGAAAATAATGGGTAAGATGTTTAGAACAGAGGTGGTTATAACTATTTCCATACATGGACTATTTGCCAATTTAGTGTGTTGAAAAGAGATGGTTTCCCATAATACCGTGGCATGCCAAAATTAGAACTCAACAGTGGAGACTGAGAAGAAATTTCTACCAAGGCAGTAAAAACATTTAATGACAGTTTTAATTACCTGCTTTATTCTGCACAAATCTTCTACTGCTTTGCCAGTTAAGAAGGTCATTGAGGTGACTTTATTCTAAAATAAACAATTCAAAATAGTTATTATGTCATGTTACTGGCTTCAACGGACAGTGATTTCTTACAGCCTATCAATATCATATCAACTCTTCTGCTTGTCTTTTATAGTCCTTCCTAACTGACTTCATTCCATCTGTCCAACCACAGTTCCTACAACTCCTGTCTTTTTCTTATTCTCACAAACTACTCCATCTTGAATCACACATTTCAGTCCTTCTCTATGGGCTCTGAGAGAGGAGGCTAGCATTCCTTCTTTTCATCCAAAGTCTAATCATTTAAATTCTATCTCTATCATGAAGTCTTTCAACAATTTGCCTTGCTACTTATGTCCCATTCTATTACATGATTCTCATTGCTTCTGGTGTAAAAGGGAGGAAGGTAGGTAGCTTAAGCAACAAATACTTGCGAGTATCATGATGCCCCCAGACAGCCATAGGGACTTGAGGGAGGATACATAAGAGTGATGAGTTCTATCCCTTTGAGATCTTTGCCAAATTAGGGAAGGACCATTAAACATATAAAGTATCAAAAGAAATTTAATACCTTTAAGTACTGGAAAGAATCATAATGGTACTAGAGTCAGAGACCTTAAGATTGAGTAAGTTTTATGCCAAGTACATCACGAAATAGATGGACATATGTATTCCTTGGAGAGTTGTATACTTTTAAGTGCTATAAGCTGATGCAATTCAAATGAACAAATGCTGTGTTTAAGGCAGTGTGATGGGAAGGCTGGGGGACACAGTACACTATGCAAGTCTTAATGATGCATATAAATCAGGGGAGGTTTCCTAAAAGAAAAGCTGATGTGAGCATATCTGTTAAAAATTAACATTACCCTGATAATCTCTCCTAAAAGACAAAATGTTAAATTGATTACAACCACTGTTTTGATGGAAAATATATTCTAGCTTAAAACATGAATCAAAGATAACACTGTACTGAGCAGTGAGTTCCTGCCCGAAGTGTTCTGCTTTATTACACGTGACTTTCAAGTAAGACAAAGTAGTTGTACTGATTGAACTCTTGGGTCTCAAGAGGTGGTAAGCAAGAGATACAGTGATATATTAGCTAAGCCTTTTTTTTTCTTATTCAATCTGTGCTGATGGACAGCAGCTGGGGTGACTGAAGATAGCAAGGAGTGCTCTGACTGTAGACTGAACTTCTGTGGTTGGCATTCTCCACTCAGGTCATCTGAGACCCAAACCCACCACTTTGGCTCTCCCTGGGAAAGGAAATATACAAGTGGGATAGGAGCAGCTTGGCAATGGCCCAAGGGGACTTATTAATACTGTATCCGCAGGCCACTTCCTTTCTGAGAGAAAAAATTCTAAGAAGTATTCTTTCTCAAGAATGGGGTAGAAGCATGGGAATCTGGCAGTTGGTGTTACATTCTTCTTGGCCCTTAACACTCCAGAAAATAGGATGCTTTTTCTTCTCCAGTGTTTTTTGTTAAAGAGTGCTCAATTCAGTTGAAACGTAGACAGGCTACTAGGGAGAATATATAGCATGATCATACAGGTTAATCCAGGAACTCTCCCCAACTCCCCTGAGACGGTGGGGGTGAGGATTAAAAACTGAAGGCTAATTACACCTACACACTGCACAAACTGCATTAAGTGCCGCTAGAGTAAGGTAAAAAAGAACCCAGAGGAGAGAAAGAGTAACTTTTATAGAAGAGGTACTGGAGGAGAATTTGTCTGCTGGGTCTTAGACTTGGGAAGAATCTGAATGGCGGAGTTTAGGAGAACTTCCAGGCCAAGGAAATAGCTTGAACAAGGGCATGGAAGTAAAAAAATCATGAAGCAGATATTTATTTTGCTTAGCTATAGATTTCATGTATTTATAATCAGATCCTTTCTTAAAATGGGTATTCCACAGTGCCCCAAGTCCTATTAATCTGTTTTTAGACTTAAGAGTTATTTTGAGAATATAAATAGGTTGTTTGTTTGGTAAAGTTCCAGATGAAAGCCTTTTTGCTAAAACTCAGAAATGAGACTGTTTGATTAATAAAGGTCTGAAAAGAACTAACAAACCACAGTTAAGTTTCCTTTCTTACCCCAAGATCTCGGGAATTGTCCACATGAACAGATACATAGCGGGCATTGATGCCTTTTACACAGTTGATGGTGATGTTCTTAGTTTTGTTTTTATCCTCATCTCCTGACTCCCAAAAGGTTTCTGTGGAACCATCTGTCAAACTGCCAATCATGGCAGGTCGGCTTGAAGTTTTTATGTCAACAATGCTGGTTAAGTCCTTTAAGCACATTACTATGCACAATTCCTACCAGAAACAAATACACATAATTGTAACACTCAAAAGGAAATCTTCCACAATAATAAAATAGGCATGAGATAGAAATAAAAGTAAGTATCAAATTGTTCAGGAGTAATTTTCAGTTTTTCCTTCAATACATTGTTGAGTATTAATAGGATAACAAAGGATAACTGTTAGATGACTGACCTGACTCATAGCTTCAAAGCCAGACTGTATGCTGATGCTAAAACTCTCTTCACTGTCTCCGTCATCTGATTTTGACAAAATATTGTTAATGTGATGAAAGACATTGCTCTGATGGAGGAACTGGTGATCAGATTGCTTGAATTTCAGACTCCAGCACCTAAAAAAGCATAAGTAATATATTAAATAATTCTTTTTCAGGAACCTCTAAGGAATTCCTTGAAAAAAAAAAAAAAGCACTCTGCAGCTAATCTTAATGCTGTAGGTAAAAATAACAATATTAGAAATTTTAAAAATTCAAGAAACAAAATGATTTCTACTGGCTTTTTTGGGGAGAAATATATGCCATTTCTCTTGGACAATGTAAATGCTAGGAAAGTTCACCCATTTTAAATATAGCCAAACTGACACATGAAGATCAAAGCTATAAAAGCAAAAAAGGTAATAAATCAGTTTTGTAGACAAGTGTTATCCCAACTATAACAGCCTCTTAAAATTTATTAGTCCTACAATTCTACACTAATTCATCAAAGTATAACATACTTTGTACTTCAAAAATCTTGTACTACAGAATCTCTTCTCTGCTGGTCTCATCATTAGGAATGTGGGTAGCCAAAATCACTGTCAACTTATTTCTTATAAATATCAATGGAGGATTTACTCATATGTGTAGTCCGGTAGGAGGCTCTCGTGATAAAGTTCACAATGTAAAAGGAATGGTGAGGACTTAAAAGGAGGAGATACTCTTCAATGCAGTTTTAGGATTGGCTGCATTTCTCTTGATATTCTTTTCAATTCAAAACCCTATATTGAATTCTGTTTTTGAGATTTCATTGCCCTCTCCATTTTTGCAACATTTAAGTTTCTACTCTTGGGGAGCACTGAGACATGTGATTTCGGGTAGAAGAGAAAGGAAAGTGAAGAAGATGGTTTCAGACTGTGACAATTTAGAGGACTCAGAAGTATACTATCCACAATTTATAGAGGGGCCACCAGGCACGAGCTGAGGCGAAGGGCAATTCTAAATTACAACCATAATGAGGGAGGCACCATTCATATAACACAGGATTCTTTCTACCTTAAGTATTTAAAGAGCTCTTTCAAGCATTTCATGCTTTGACTGCTTCAGAAAACTCCTTTTCCCAGGTACTTAGGACACTTGGAAATAAGATTACCTCAGGGCCATCTGCTGTAATGAACTGCCACTGGGGAGAGACATCATAAGATCGGAGATCGTCTGAAGTAGGCGGTGAAACGTGTGTGGTAAAGGATGAGCGGCTTCCCCCGCAATCACTATATCTGAGAGTGGATGCTCACATACCCTTGTATCTTTCTCCTAAGACAGAAATGGCAAGCAAGTTCATCAGTTTGGGAGCTGGAAGGAATTTTTCCCACAAAAGAAAATGTGTATTTAACGATACTGATATAGTAGAAGTGTAAACAATAAAACCAAACCATACCTCAAACATCCAGTAAGATTAACTAATTATGTTTACATTTTTAAAGGAAAAAGTGATAAGGTTACCTATAAATAAAATCACCGAACCAAATAAATGCCACATATGAGGATCAAGTCCAGTGTACTCACTAATCTACTAGCAGAAATGAGCCTTTCCCTTCAGCTGAGCACCACCCAAACTGCTGGCCCACGAAGTTGGGAGCCAGCAAGGAACTGTTTCCATTGAGTAGGTTTTGGGGTATCTGTTACACAGGAACAGATAGCTCTTATGGATGTGTGATAACTTCACACTGTAATTGTGGATTGTTTTCAATTTTTCTTGCAGCGCTATTGATTTCATTTGACATCTTTAAGGTTATTTTATTAACTACATGCATACACTGAAGACACAGAATTACTCTTCAATCATTTTGCAGAGAGCCTCCTTATCCTTACTGATAATTATGTCTTGAAGTCTATTTTATCTGATGTTAAACTAGCTGTAGCAACCTAATTTTGATTGGTATTTATCCAGTATATCTTTTTCTACTTTTAACCTTTTACTTTTAATCTTCCTCTGTCCTTCTGTTTTAAAAGATGCGATGCTTATAAACAGTACTGAGCTACAGATCACCAGCCCACGTTGGGTGCATGAGACAAGTGCTCGCGCCTGATGCACTGGGAAGACCCAGAGGGATCGGGTGGAGAGGGAGGTGGGAGGGGGGACCGGGATGGGGAATACATGTAAATCCATGGCTAATTCATTTCAATGTATGACAAAAACCACTGCAATGATGTAAAGTAATTAGCCTCCAACTAATAAAAATAAATGGAAAATTAAAAAAAAAATAAATAAATAAATTGAGGATTTAGTCTTCTACTTTTTTACTGTAGAAATATAAATGAGATCCATAAATCACAGCTCCAGAGGTATAAATGTAGCTGGAACCCAGGCTTCCAGGGTCCACTTTCAATGCTTTTCCATGATACAGGCTGCCTCCTATAAAATTGAAGTCCCTTCTAGCCAAACTTTTTGAATTTCATATCCAGGTACAATCTCATTTTCATTCTCTGTGCCTTACAGTAATGCTGTGAAGTAGATGGCTCTTCTCTCTAATAATGTTGCCTTCTTCATCTTATATTGCACTGTATAGTACGTATCTTCCAACTGACTGCTTTGTGTGTGACAGTGATAGCTAGTGAGAAATCAGAATTGACTGACAGTGTTTCTGAAGACACAAAACTTTCACTTAGCATAGTTAGTATGTTGCTCATAGCTCTGAATTGGTATTCTTGCCTTTAGGTTATATAATCTGTGAATGACCTCATGTAAATTATGGTATTACCTGAAGAGAGTTCGACTCTTCTATAAAAGTATGGACAAATAAAAAACCAAGACTCTTGCTCACTTGTTCTGCATTTTCTTTGTTTGTTTTATTTTCCTCATCCTCTTCTTCCTCTGGTTCCACTGGAGCAGGAGTCAGAGATGCCACGAAATGCCACAGAATATCATGGAGAGAAGTGGTCTGGATGACATTGCATAGAAGCCAGTTGAAAGCCTGCATGAAAAAGTGAAACTTGCTCAGTTGTATCCGACTCTTTGCGACCCCATGGACTGTACAGTCCATGGAATTCTCCAGGCCAGAATATTGGAATGGGTAGCCTTTCCCTTCTCCATGGGATCTTCCCAACCCAGGGATTGAACCCAGGTCTCCTGCATCACAGGTGGATTCTTTACCAGCTGAGCCACAAGGGAAGCCCTGAAAGCCTGCATAAACAATGGTAAGTAAGTCCAAGATAAAGAGAACCTTCTGGGACTCAAGTATTTTAAGGGAAGACTCTAGGAAGACTGATTCACTGAAAGTACACTGAACTTACACTGTCAATAATTCTGGCCCTAATTAAAAAATTAACAGTAGGGAATATAATACCTATGAAATGCAATTCCAAAATACTTTTCCAAACCACCTTTCATTTCAAAAATTTGTCTGAATATTAATTTACCCAAGCATATTTTTTCCAACTTGCATTTAGGATCAACATGCATTTACAATGTTTCTTAAGTTCTACACAAGCTGCTATTTACTTAAATATAGATTCAAGTGGTTCCCACTGATGAATGGCAGGTTACTTCCTACTCATAGTAAAGAAAAAAGATTTGTTATATATACAAGTCTATGATATACAGTGATCCATTTTCAGAGAACAGAGACCCAGATAAATTACTATTGTTAAATTTATAATTCAAAAGCCCTACTTCTGATCCCTTTTGCATGATTACTCTAACTGAAATGACACTATGATTATAAAAAGCTTTTTTAAGAAGATACTATCAGGATTCAGACAATAAAGCAATGTAGAAATGAAGTCTTTCAGAGTGCTTAACTATGAAACTCAAATTCATTTATATTCTTAAACCTAGGAGTTTAATTTTGTTGCAAACACAGTATTTCCTATTCACTGAGGTCTCTTAATTTGTCACAATTTCTGTTCAGTAGAAAACTGACATCATTAAACAGAACCATCATATGAAGCTTATGAGGAATGAATCAATAATCCTATTCATGTATTCTTACCTCCATAGCAAAAACTCGACAAGCAGATTTCCTTAACGCCTGTTTCATTGCTATTTCCAGACCTTCTAGATCATGATGCTGTATGACAAAGGCTAAGACTGGCCACTGGAAGTTCCGTTCTCCTTTGGAGAGGGAGCTGTGGGCTGAGATGAGCCGGGACAGCTCGGGAGACGGATGCCTCAAGAGCGAGGAACCCACTTCTGTTTGAAGGAAAAAAAAAGTATCAATTTTCATAGGCAACACATATTAATATATTTAAGGTGATTTCAAAAAACAGTATCCAGCTTATTCACTTAAGTGTCTTTGGGGTTTTTTTTTGTTTTTGCATTTGACACAAATCTTAATGATTTCAATTTTTTACTGAAGCTCAGATTTAAATATCTTACTTAAAGTTACATACCTATTAAGTTGCAAGGTAAGTTTTAAATCCAGGTCTGAATCTAAAGTTCATACTTTCTACAACACTATACAAAATGTGATTTATTTTATCCCCAAATGGAATCTATATCTTATCCCCAGCATTTTCTAAAGGACTGCTTTGTAATAAATGGTATTTCAATAAGAGCCCAAAGATACTTGTTGAATATATCCTCAATATATTCCTAGAAGATCTTCAATAAGATACATAATCATCTACTTAAAAATATTAGGTCAGATCTTCATTTAGTAAGTAGTTGGCCTGATAAACCATTAACATGTTATCCTTTGCTTCTTGGATTTCTTTCTTCACTCTTGAGACAGAATCAATTAGCCTCAATTTGGGGCTGCTGATACTAATTAGTCCAGATTATCTAAAATTTTTTACTGATTAAGAGCTAGCTGTATCTCCAGCTTTTATTATCTGTTTGAGTGGCAGTACTTACAAGAGTTAACAAGTTTCTATTGAGAATATCATTGTGAAAGTGTCAAGTTACTGGAACTGCTGGTTTACTGAAGCTTAGTGGGAGGGATAATGGTAGCAATATTCAGCTTAGATACCTAACAAGAAATGTATTTTAAAGATCAGTTTATTCTTGAATAATAGTTCATGATCTCTGGGTGTCTCTTCCAGCTAAGATGTAAAATTCAGAAAGGCACATTTATGGCTGTGTCACACAGAATGTTTATCACGATTTAAAATTAATCCATTCCTCTGCCTTCAAAAATTAGATTAAAAAAATCTACAAATAAAATCATTAGGATCACTCCATCTTCTTTTTTATCTTTATACTTACCAGTGTCTCCACTGTTAACTCTTCTCCGAGGAATGGCTTTAACTCGTGCAGGTAAGATGGAGTGCTGTTTATCATATTCAGAAGCAACAACGGAGTAGGATCTTTGGAAGACTGTTCTCTTTGCAAGATCAGTATCAGTTATGGGACTAGTTTCCAAACTGCAGATAGAACAAGGTGACAGATAACTCAGGAGAAAAAGGGAATGACATGACACTGTTTTACTTGGTTTATAACAGCGTGGTCAAATGTGTGAACCATGTGGAAGAATACAAATTCAAAGTCAACTTGAGAATCTCTCTTTAAGCCATAATTTGATCTTTCCAAATGTAATCACATTTTGACTGATTTCAGAACTGCATTTTAAAACTTTTGCTTCTCTTAAATCTACTTGGCATTTTAAATGAAAAAGAAGAAAAGGCATCAAATATTCTAAGTTTCTCTCAGAAGCAAAAGCACTGTGGTGGAAGACAGGTGTCATGATATTCAGGAAAAACAGGCAGATTATATTCATAATAGCACTGAATAGGGAGAACGTAGATATATACACGAAGAAACCTAATATCAGGGAAAGTGAAAGGATGCAATTTTCGTCTGGTTCTGAGTGTTCTATGAGGTTTCTCGTTCTCTGGAGGCGCTGCCCAAAGCTCCATCTGGCACACAGCCATACCACAGTGTATGAGAGGTGATAAACTGGTTTCCACCTCAGTTACACTATACTTAAAGCTATTTGAGAATTCAGTGGTTTTCAGGAGGGCTATACGAAACCAACTTATTTTTTATTTTTAAACTATACAACATTAAAAAACAGTTACAAAAGTATTAAGGTGGTTATATAATTTCTTTTATTGAGGCATTTTAAAGAGGAAGATAAATACATTTCTTTACTTTCTAAGACAAATTTACAAAATATTCTTTTTGTTTCTTTTCCATTGGTCAAGCCTGGCTTCAAATCCTATGGCCCTCAGTAAAGCTTACATATTTTCTAGTAACTGGCTAACTCTGGCCACGTTGTGTCCTCACTGCCTAAGTGAGTGTACATTCTTGTTTGAATAGATGATAAATGTTGTATATAACTAATTGGAGTAAAAGTGATCTTTTATCTCCAACTGGATCTGCTATCAAGGACCTCACCTGATTCATGAATGCATGCCTTTTCTTACTGCTCTAACAGTCAGGACAGTTGACACGACTTCCTTCCTGAGATGGAGGGATGCATCAATATGAAAGAACTTCTAGAGATTCTCTTCTATTTAAAATCTCTCTTCCACCAAACACTGGACTCAACAAAACTACAGTAACTCAAATACCTCGGTGGCATGGACTTCATGTTGCTCTCTGGCTCTTCAAATACATTGGGACTCGCATCAGGAGTTACTGATATGTACGGGGCTGGCACAGATGTAGAACGCAGGTACCTCATTTCGTCCTGGAATAGGTTGTCATCTTGATAGCCCACGAAATTTTCATGATGATGCCTGCATTAAATCAAACGCAGTAACTTAAAGTATGATGTAAAACAGACACTTTCCATTTTTATCCTCCTTTGTCAAAGCAAAAATAACTCATACATCCATAATTGAGGAGTGTAAAGTATTAAAATAGCGGCAGATGTTAAGGAGGAAGAAATAAAAGGTTGATAATTTTACAAATAGGTATTCCAGGTACCAAACATTTAAAATCCAAAACTGAATTTCTTTTGAGAACTTTTCCATCTTTCAGTGTTTCAGTGAGTGATCCCACCAGCTATCTGGGGGCCTTGAGCTAAAATATGTTGGTGTCACAGAGGGCTTAGCCCTCCGTCATGACCAGTCCTTCCGGCCTGTGGATGCTAGGTTCCCTTTCACTATTCTCTCTCCTTGTTTCCCCATTATCACTGTCTTGCTTCAGGCTGATGACATTTCTTGCATGGACTACTGGAGTATAGGCAGTGACCTTTATGGTAGGAACACATGTTAGAGTGAAATTTGAAACAGATTAGATATATATGAAATGTTTTGTGGGTTAGGGGGGGATATATCTATTCCCCAAAGAGCTGAAAATTGTAAAATTCATAACTAGAGTATGCCATCAATTTTTACACATTTTATCATTTGATTGTATCCTTTTCAAACTGGAACAGAGGTGCTAGTCTAAGTACAATAAGCAGGTGACTAAAGCTGAAGGCTTGTTGCATTTGGCATTCCTGGTGATTTTTTCCACTGTCCCAAATGTACTTAGTCTCACATTTCCATTTTTGTTTCCCGTTCATTTTATTGAATTAGAAGTACAACGACAAAGAAAACAAACTACACAACTCTGCTTCTCAAAATGAAACTGCTGGTTGGTAAGTCATGCCAGCAGGCAATTTCCAAAGTGATTTGAAAAAAACAGCCAAGTGACATTACCTAGCTAATGTCTGCAGGTAGAGACAAGGCATTTTGACGGGAAGGTCCTCGGAAATGCCCTCTCTCACGCTGGGCAGCTGAGACTGGAAGGGCTTTGCGGGGTGGTAGCACAGGATGCTGGGCTCGGCCGCGCTGCTCAGGGACAGCAGGAAGAGGGCGTTGGCTTTAATCACCTGGTGGGCCTCCATGGTGGGCAAGGCACGCGGCGTCTTCACTTGCATCGGCTTCCTCCTGGACTGCTTGACCTGGAAGGAGAATTTTCAGGGATCTTTTCCTACTTGTATTCAAATGTAAGATTTCTTAACCTACATAGTTTTGAGTTGCTAACAAAAGTTGTTCAACTCTTGTAGAACTGCTTTAAAATAATAATAGTGATTACCAAAAATGACATTTACCTCATGTTTCTGAACTGATTGAAACTAATTTATATCAAATACAAACTGTAATTTTTTTCCCTCTTTTGGGGGAAGTTAAAAATCTAACTAGTAAAATCTAAATGTAATTATTTAAATAAAAGAGTAAATAACCTGTGTGTGTGTGTGTGTCTGGCAAATATTTTAGTTAGGTGTGTCACTAATGTGAATAAGCCTCACTTTCCATAAGTCCTCAATATAACTAGGGATTAAGAAAAAGAGAGAAGAGATAAACAGCAGAAAAAGAGAAGGAAAAAGGAAAAGTGAATAAAGAGAAAGAAAAGGTGAAGAGGGAAAGCTATGTATATGTATATGTAAGCAGGTAACTGAGTAGCACCCAATAAAAAATTACATCTCTCAACGGGGTATGTATGCTACACGATAGTCGTTTTGTGTTATCCCAAGACATAATTTGTTTTTGCCATTAAAAACAGCTGACCTGATCAAATTGGTGCATTATTCCTATTATAAAAGCTCATCTTTAATATCAACTATATGGAGTTGTCTGATAACACGATCCTAAAAAGAGATTCTTTCCCCTCACTCTATGGTCTCCCTCTCCTCCCCTACCCTCCAGGTTGTTACAGAGCCCCTGTTGCTTTTTTTTTAATTGAAGGATAATTGCTTTACAGAATTTTGTTGTTTTCTGTCAAATATCAACATGAAGCAGCCACAGGTATGTACATGCCCCCTCCCTTTTAAACCTCCCGCCCACCACCCTCCCTGGCCCACCTTTGTATGTTGTTACAGAGCCCCTGTTCGGGTTTCCTGAGCTGGACAGCAAATCCCCACTGGCTATCTGTTTTACACATGAGAATGCAAACTTTTATGTTACTGAAAAGAGATTTTTATAAGGTTTATCCTTGTCATTCGCAGCACAGCCAGGACAAAATAAGCATACCTTCTCGCGGGCAGCGGCCTGTTTCTCGCGGAGGTACTTCTCCCTGCAGCGATCGCACACCAGGTACCACGTGCTTCCTCCTATGCCACCGTCGCCACAGTTACCAGCCCATCCGCCACAGAAGTGCCCGATGCTATTGTAACCTTGCCCACCAGCATACCGGCCACAGCCTTTGAAGTAAGTATAAACAGACACTCAACACCGAAGTGTCCTTAATAGTCTGATCCCTGCTACCTATGCCTAAACGACAGATTTCCCCTCTCAAAGTAAGCAAAGTACTGAAGCAAATATCTAACTTTTTCATTTTCTCCCCCACTCTCCGCCCCCACAGGCTGTTAGTTGTATCAGCAAACTTGCATTCATGACCAGAGAGTAATCAACTAAACTGATGTCTAAAATACTGAAGATATTCTATACAGGCAGATGAAAAGAAACATAAGACATGGGAACATTTATATTTATTTAAGTGTGCCAAAAATTTGGACAAAATAGATATAAAACATTCTGTACAAACGGTAAATTTTATGGATCACATGTTTTACAAAAGGTTTCAGTATAATACGCAGGAAGAGAAAAGCATCTACCCAAATTCATAATAGGTGAATTTTGGAATATTAATCAATTGTTATAGAAATAGTTACATTTATCTAAAATACTGTCTTCTGATGAAACAGTTGATAATCTCTTACACAGGAAGAGGCCCATAGAAATCAATATAATTTAGTTTAATTTGCAATTTTGAATAGGAAAACAATGTCAAAAGAGACTTAACGTTGAGACCTTTCCTGTGTGTTTGGACATGTTATTTCTACTGTGTGAGACAGCAATCCTTTGGGTAACATGTAAAATATTTTAGAAGTTAACAATATCTCAGAATATGATACACTAAAACGAAACAATACTAAACTACCTTGCCATCGCAGTATTAGAATTTCTTTACCTATTTTCCACAAAACTTATACTGTATTGATAAACCACTTAAAAAATTACATTCTAAGAAAACTATAAATTCTGGGCAAAAGTTTCCCTGTACGTTAAGGTAGTTCACGGAACAGCTTAAGTCAGAAGCTACCGCATCTTGCGTATGTTCCGTAACACTGCTTACCTGGGTGAGCCTGCCTCATGTGGTACGTCACGGGGTACGGGTGGGACTCCCCACACAGCTCACAGATGGTGTCTTTCTCTGGCCCTCCTACCGCCAGCTGGGCCATCTCCCCAAAGAGATTACCCCTGGGCCGGACTTCGGTCTTCTCTTTTTTCTTCTTTTCTTTTTTTGCCTTCTTATTCTCTTTCTCACACTCTTTCTTTTTGAGGACGGCACAAGAACCAGGACTTGGGAAAATCATATTCTGGGACGCTGCTTTGATAGTGGCCAAAGAGATGTCTTCCCAGAAAGCTACCAGGTGCTGCAGTGTCAAGGGGAGCGGCGACTTCGACTTCGTCGCGTGGTGCGTGGACATCTCAAAAGTGGCCTCGGCTTTCCCATCTTCACATTTTTCATGCAGAGGGGGCTCCTTCAGCATGGACAACACCTTATTTTTGTTGATGCTACCCATTTTAGATATGTCTGGCCCATGAGGTGCAATGTTAAACATATTCAGTGCTGATGATATTTCCAACGAGTGTCTGTTTTTTAATTTGGTTTCTTTTTCTTCTGTAGGCTGCTGGCTGTTTAAGCTACTTCTTATAGGAGCGTGTTCTTTGGACAGGTCCGGATTAAATTTTAAGAAAGAAGAACAAGCCATGGCGTCATGCACTATGCCTTCGTGCCACAGGAAAGAGGCGAAGACAGCCCGGGCACACTCAGCCACGGAAGGGGACATGGCTTGTTTGGCTGGCTCCAAAGGTTTGGATCCCTCTCCTTTGAAGAGAAAGCTGGATTTTTCCTTCTTGGGCCTGGTGTGCCTGTTAGCACATTTTCGACTTATTTTGGGGGACGCCCTCATTTCCTGTTCCTCTTTCAGTGGTGCTTTTCCTATGCTGAAATGCACTTTATTTGAACCTTCATCCACACTCTTAAATTCACTGCTCTCATCACAGGTGCTGTCTGTTAGGCTATTGGTTTTTAAAGTACTTGAGGTGCAGACTTCAACCACCTCGCTGTGGAGGTTTTCTTGTACCACGTGCGGAGAGGGAGCTCTGTTTTCGGATCCGGGGGAATCTTTAGAATCCTTTGGTACTGGTTTTGGTTTTGGTGATGTTGATCGCCCCCTCAAGGGTTCTGTGAGGGGCATTTTCTTCTTGCGGAGGGTATCTGGATCGAGGGTGTAAGAGTCCGATTTGGAACGTTCCCGGGGAGGATCGAGTTTGGTCTTAACAGGAGCAGTGCTTTTCTGAGGTAGATTTTTATCATGCGGTGAGGAGGATCGTGGAGAACTAGCACCGGATGGGCTAGACCTACTGGCTGGGAGCGTCTTTGGCTTGGGAGAGGATGACCGAGAACCTGGGCCTGGGGACTCGGCTCTGAAGCCGGAAGACATCCTCCCGTCAGATTTTAGTGTCTGCAAGGTGTTGTGGTTGGGGGACAATGACCGACTATGAGAATCTGACCGCAACTTTGCAGCATCAGATTTCAACATGAGAGATTCACTAGCCGATAGCCCTTCTGTACCCCTTGGCTTCTTCTGGTCAGCAGTAGTCCGGCTCATACGTCCATCAGGTTTAAGTGTTCTGCTGTGTTTGGAGGACAGTTCTGATTTTCCTGATGTACAGACGGGTCTAGCAGATGTTGAGATAGTTCCTCGGTCACCTGTGTGGTCCATTTCATAGTGAAACTTGTTAATATAATTAATTATAACTTACTGATGATTTATCTACTAAACCATGAAATAAAACAAGACTAAAAAAATTTGTGTTTCTTTGCATAGACAAAAATATTTAAAGATTAGAGAAAAAAGGGGAACGGGGAATGATTTCTCAACAAAGTTCAACTACATTTTATAATTCTAATATTCTTATAATTGGATTAGGATAATTTATTACTAACATATGAATGCTAACAGAACAAGGACAAAAAGAAAAATAATCTCTTTCCCAAGGCAAGCACTAGGTTTTCCCACACGGACACCGTGTGTTTTTGGCGTCCTGGCCCTCATGCAGGGTCTCTCCCTCCTAATGTTTCACGCTTTCGTTAGAGGCACGACAGCAAGGATGTGTTTGCTGCTGGTAAGTGGTACAGCCTTTGAGATGATCTTTCCTCCATAAAATCAAAATTCCTGCCTTTACTGCAAGTGGATATTATTGTTAGGAGGCAAGAAATCTGATTAAAGTGACTCAACTGGCACAAAAAAACTGAAAATCCATAAATCTTGCTAGAAGTATTCATATTTTTTGAAAAAGGATACTTAGTAAATTGAGAAGAATTTGTTAACTGGTTACAATGCAGTTCGTTCTTTTTCTTTTTTAAAGGGAAATGAACAAATTTGGATAAAAGTAGTAAAGTGTTGGGGGCTTGCTTGCATGTCTGTGTGTTTACAGTCATGCTCTAGTTAATATCTGTCAAGAGAGTTTTGCCACAGAATCTGCCTCCTCACGCAAGGCTCACAAAGGCTGATATTTCTGTTTGTTACTACCTTTCACTGATGTCATGTCAAGAATGGGTCAGTAAAATAAGTGTTCGATAAATATTTGTTAAGTGAGTAAATAAACTCCTATTTTCTTAGTTCTTTCCCCTTCTGCTAGTCACATGCAGATTCTCTGAAAATCCTTGATGGCTAGCACCGCAGCAGGGCAGAGGTGACAGCAGCCATTGTTGTGTAAGGGTCAGCTTTTATAAGACAAAATATTGCATTTGGTAGAATCAGACATCAGCCTAGTCCTTGCCACTAATTCTGAGGGACTAATTCGTTTTTATCACTCTGACACTGGAAATGCCCTCATCATCACATTTATTTCATAAGCTAAACCATACATAATGGTGAATCCAAGCAAATAAGCAGTTAATCTTTTATACTTGGCATCTCTCTCTACAAGATCAATTTCTGAATTTTCCAAAAGGGGTGTGCTGTCTAATTAATGATGCATGATTCCTCACAAAGGAAATCTCCACTGTGATTGGCTAAACAATAGACTTTCAAATATTAGGAACATCATTTATCACATGCCAGCAAACATTGCTTGTTTTGTAGAGAGGGTCAGAGGGCGGGCTGCTCTATATCATATTCCTATGCTTCAAGTAATGGTGAGTATTTTTTTAAGATCTGTTAAGTGGTGACAGCTGAATACCTGTTGGAGTCTAGGTGCATAAATAATGAACAATTATTTCTTCCTGACATATATTCATATAAATTATAAATGAATCCTGCTGAAAAAGTTACTTTTCCAAAACATATTTCATATATTGAAAAAAAATGTCAAGTTAGCTAAATGTGGTAAACCCATATGCTAACTAACTAATGTGTATCTTCTTCATTTGGCTTTAAAAGTTTCCAGGAATGCAGTAAGTATTGCTAAAAATGGTCATATGGCTGTTTTAAGTATCACTAAATATAAACACATTTTGTCAAAAAGCTTGAGATCATAAATACTTTCACATTCATTACTTAATTTTGTTTAATGCTTATGTTTATCATGTGTAAACTTAAGTGATAATAGACACTTTCTTTAATCTCAAAAGAATTCTGAAGAAAAAATAATACAGGACAGGATAAAAATTTAGTACATTCTAATGAATTAGTAAAAATGTTAAATATTATGTATTCATTCATTAATAACCTGCATTTATGCCAAAATCATAAATAAAAGGTTGTATAATACCATTTTATAATATAATGTACCCATAATACTCTACTGTAATATGATATGCCATAATATATACTACTTATGTGTTAAACAAGACTATATACTACAGAGATCAGGTTCTACAATTATTCCATAATATTATATAATATTACTGTCAACTGTAAAAGGGAGAAATATAAAACTGTTTTACTCATTTTTAAGAATACAAGATTTTAAAAGTTAAATTGAATATTACTCTACGACAAAAATATGTGATTAGAGTAATATTCAATTTAACTTTTAAAATCTTGTATTCTTCAAAGACAAAAATATGTGATTAGCCATGGCTAATTCATTTCAATGTATAACAAAAACTACTGTAATGATGTAAAGTAATTAGCCTCCAACTAATAAAAATAAATGGAAAAAAAAATATGTGATTAGGAATATATAGTACTTTAAAGGACCAAAGCAAATTTTTAAATGGTCTGACATTTTATCAATTGTTAATAGCTTAAACATTTCTAAAATTAAGTGACTAAGGAAAATATAAGGAAGACTCAAGCCATATAGGATGGCTCTGAAAACAAAGGTAAACTAAAAAACTTAAATTATCAAACTGTTTCTCATAAAAAACTAAAACAGGAAAATTATTTTTACATTAAATAACAGAAAAATGAGTCTAAGACTAACCTGTCACATAAGACATTATATTCTTACAGATCACCATGTGCATGAGGCTTACACATATACCTCTTTGTTCTGATCATAAGGGCTTTACAATTCCCCAAAGGCATTTCTTTCTATGTACTTATTTTATTTAAGACCTCATACAGGTTTGAAATTAAACAAGAGTACTATTTAACCTACAGATATAGTAAACAGGCATATCAATTAGGATAATCAATATAATATTGAACAGATACATCACAAATTACCCCAAAATATCAAGTTTAAATAAAATGATAAACTTTAATCTTAAATGGAATGAGATGAAAATGACTGAGGTGAACTAAAACTTCTTTCTTGAAAGCTCCTACTTTCATTACGAATGACCCATCCATGGAGGCACGCATACCCACCCTTCAGTTTGTGAGACAGAGATGAGAGAGCAGAGGCAGGCCCAGCTACACCATAATTTTTGTAAATGCGCTCACGAGAAGCAAGGTTGCGAGATGGAGATTCTATAGTGGAAAACATTGGCAAAGAAGCGGCACAGATTCAATGGAAAAAAAAATTTAGCAGAGAACACAAGCAGAAACAAAGCATTTCAAATGGTATGCGCAACTATTAACTGCTATTAAAAATTTTATATTAAAATTTTCAATAAGTTTATATTTCTCTAAAATTAAAAGCTGAAAACAATGGTCAAATTAATTAATTTAGACTAATAATGACAGCGCCAAATGTGTTAGCTTAAAAGTTAAATAACAGTCATAGCACTGATAAAATCAAATTTGAGCATTTCTTTTCAGACTAATATTTCTTTAACTCAGTTTTCTTTAATTCGGTGCTCACTTACTTATAAATGAAAGTTTATAAGTAATTTTTTTGGTAAACAGTGTGAGATAAAAAAAAGTTACTTACAGTTTAACCTACTGTCCTCTGGCTTTCCGTATGGACACAGGACTATAATTTTTCCAGTATGCCTCTCAGAATGGACCCAAGTTGACAATTATGGTCGACTACTTTTCTGAGTCCATCTTCAGTAAAAACTACTAGTGCCAATCCCAATATTTAGCGTTTGTTTTGTAGATCATATTATTGAGATACTAAATTTTATTTATAAAATGTCTCACAACACAAACAAAGCAAAAAAAAAAATTACAAGTCACTGAAATGTTAAACACATTAATGATTCACCATGCAGAAAATGAAGCCCTTAAAATGAAAAAATATATATATATATTTCAAAGAATTAACAGAACCTTTAAAACAGTCTTTCAAAAGCAGTATGCTTTAAAAAGAAATTTCTAAATCTGAAAATAAATCCACTATTTAAAATTTTAATTCATGGCAGTTAAATGTAACCAGCTGAGCTGAAACAAATTCAGGTAATAAGGAGATAAGTTTCTTAATATTATGGAAATTAAAAAAAAAATGAACACACACTTATCTCAAGAGAAAAAGTAATGGTTGACCGATTCATGATTATGGCCAAGATTAAAGATGAACTAGTCACAAGCCAAATGTCCTTCTATATATGGTATGGTGTATGTATTATGTGTCAGACAATGTCCTAGAAATTGAGCAAAAAGTAACGAATAGAAATGAAGTCCCAGCTCTTATGGAACTTATCTTCCAGTAAAAGGAGAAAGACAATGAACACATATACCCTAGACAGAGTGGTGATAAACTTGGGAGTCATAAGCACACAGATGTTGGGTAAGTCTCCATGTCTGGATAAGACCACTCGGGGAGCGAGGTCTACATGAGACCTCGGAATACAAACCTGGACATTCCTAGAAATGCAGAATAGAGGAGGATGGAGTAAAGAGGTCAGAGGTGAACAGCTGAGGCAGGAGATACCCCACACGAAAAAGGAGAAGGTGTTTCAAGAGAGAAAGAGCAATCCTGTTAAACACTGCCAACAGAGCAAGTAAAATGAAATCTTAGAATTGACAACTGAACTTAGCAAAACAAAAGTCAAAGACTGACTAGAGTGATTTCTGTCGATAAGGACAACTGCAAAGACCCCTTGTAGCTGGTTCAGGAGAGAAAGGTAGGAGTGGACAGAGGGATGGACCCACAGGTCATCAAATCATGTTCATCTAAGTTAAAAAGCTGTTAAAATTTTAACATCTTTGAGCATTCTTCTTTTTAAAGTCTATAAAACTCAAAGGTGTTTTGAACTCTACAAAAGGAGTTCTTATGCTATTAATCCTCAGTCTGCAGCTCTCACCAAAAATGTCAGTTAGGTGAGTGCCAGTTTTTGACTGGAATTCAAGGGCAATTCAAACTGTCCATTTAAGGACACAGTTTCATAGCCTGGTCACTAAAATTTGTGAAGACTGGGTTTAGCAAGGGGACACAGGAGAAAGAAGTTAGAAGACTATCTTAATTAAAAGTACCGATAACATAAATGTACAAAACTACTGATACATGGACACTTGTAGGATAAGATGTTAGAGGTTTAAGGACAAATTCCTGGAGGAGGTTTTGAAGCCAAAATATGCTTGAAGTCTTTTCAGTATGTTACAAAACCTAAAGAGAATAGGTATGATTCAGAGTGAACAAGAAGAAACAAATATTTTTTGAAAATTTAAAAAAGTTACTATTAAATGCCTAAATAAGTAACCTGTGATTTTATACATTCTTCTAGACATTTAATTTTTACAAAATTTGCCCATGTTTAAAATACTTAAAAGATTTATCCTTCAATTTAAAAATAGAAGTAATCTTAAAAGAAACATTGCTACCTATGCACAGAAGAAAAAATTGATCAATTTTTAGACATCTGATGAAGATTAATCATGCACCTTTTTATCTTGCTTTAAGATAAAACAACCAATTATTAAATTAATCTTTGTAGGTTTTTTATTTTTTATGCATAATATGGTTAACTAAGGAGAATAATCCTTAAAACAAAATAAAAAGCAGAATTTTTTTCTCCAGTACTTATTTGAAGTCAATGTTGTTTGGTATAAAATATCCCTTTATTAACAATTATGGTTCTTTACATGGCATTTATTCTTCGTTTTCTTTGTTTTAAATCCCAAGTATCAAGTTCCCTGGAATATTTCATTCATTCTCTGGTTACAGAAACTCTGAGTTCACTGTAACCTGTATTTAAAAACTTATTCCCTAGGCTAATGATAATAAAAGTTTTTTTTTTTTTTAATAAGGAAGCATTCGCATTTCAGTTGGCCAAAGACAAATTGTGGGACAATACACTGGAAGAACCAAGGCACCTATCACCATTTAGATTTAAAAAGGGGCATATATTCTATCCCTGTGTCAGCAAGATCCCCTGGAGAAGGAAATGGCAACTCACTCCAGTAGTCTTGCCTGGGAAATCCCATGGGCAAAGGAGCCTGGCGGGCTACAGTCCATGGGGTCACAAAGAGTCGGACCCAATGAGCATGCACGCATATATTCCTTCAGTGTTGAGTCAACAAGGAAGCAATTGAGTTTCTTTATCCATCTGTCGATTAGCACCCAGGGTGATTCCATATATTGACAATTATAAATAATGCTTCTGCAAATACTGGGAAGCAAATACTGGGGTGAATGTATCTTTTAGAATAAGTGTTTTTGTTTTCTTTGGATTATACCCAGCGGATTTGCACCTAAAGCTGTCAGTCTAGACAACTGCTAGCTTGCGTATGCAATTGTCATCACTATCACCTTATTCTAAACCTTCCAAGACATCAATAGACAGATGTGGGAATAATATTTATACTTAACTATACTTATTTCTTATCTGCGTATATTTTGATTGTTCACATCTTTTGACTAGGCTGAAGCTATTATTTATTGTCTCCTCAATAACTAATATTTATTTTAAAAAAATAAATAGCTTTAAAATAAGTAATTTCCAGAATATCTGAATTGTAAGTTAAGCTTAACCACTTACTGCCTGTCATAAGAGTCTATACTGTCAAAATGTCTGTAGTTCTATTCAGAGAAAAATGCAAATGTACAATTACTGAGGTTCAAATTGAGAGAAGAAAGTCAGGAACACTGTCCTTGTCATTCCACTGCAAACATGACACAATGTTATCATCACTGTTTGTGAAAGATTCATACAACTAGATTTCTTTCTACATCTGAAAGACAAATACATAAGTAAATATAGAGATGAATAAGCACTAACACGATACAGAATCTTAATAAATGTGTCAGAAGAAAAAGAGCTTAAGACACAGAATTGAAACTAAAATTTATTTACATAAATGTCAGTATACTAAATGAATTATAAAATGAGAACAAAATTTTCAACCTTAGGATAAAACAGAAATATGCCTTTCACTAGAATACAACATTAATCCGTGATACAAATGCAGAAAGGAAGATGGATGAAAATCTGTAATGATGTATTATCAACTTGTTAGTCAACAATGCCATCTTCAGTTATGGAAATGCTAAATATTTATTCATATTATAGCTTTCTGGAAGCTAAGATACCCAACTGAACTCACTTTTCCTTAAAATCTGCTCTTTATTCTGTGTATTGGTATCAGGTAAGCATATAATCTTCCAAAACAAAGGAAAACTGGACGTCATTCTAGATTGGCTCCTGCGACTGTGATTAGCACGTCCTGTACAATTTCACTGCCTACATGTTTCTAAACGTGCTCCTTCTATTTTCCCACTGTACTTTACCTTAGTTTGAGCCCTACTCAGCTCTTCTCTGGAATTTCTGCTTCTAACACTCTCCCTTTCTCCAGAACCCTTCTCATAATATTTTCAGTTATCTTTCACAAATGTAAGACTGATTCTATTTAAAATTCTGCAGAACTATATAATCCTCCATCTGTTGCCTACACTTTACTCATTTTACACACAGTATAAAGTCTAAACTACTGAGAATGGCTTATAAGACCTTCGTGATGTGGCTGCACCCTCTCTAGTGTAAGACAGTGCCATTAGGACACTAACACTCTAAGCCACCAATGCATGAAGTTTCTTAAGTGAATCATGTTATTGAATATAATCAAATGAGCTGATTCATTCAAAGTGCTTAAAATGGTGCCTGTTGCTTTACTACAGTAAAGGACTGCATGTGCTAGCTGTAACTATTTCGTACTTTCTCCTCTTTCCTCAGACCACCAACACACTCTCCCCACGCTAACTCTGAGCTGATGATGGGTTCCATTCTACTGAGAAAACAAGACAAAAAGCAAACGGAGAAGGTTCTCATACTGCTAACCCTACGCAGTCTCTTTTCTCCTGACCTGATGGATGAACTGTTTCTTCTCCTACTTGGCCAACATTTCCACTTCGTGCTAAATCCCATCCCCTCTTCCACGGAAGAATACTGTTTCAGCAATTCTCCCCTCTTTCCTGCATCAGCAATATTTCTCTCTACTGGATCATTCTCATTAAAAAAACAACCCTAATGTTACCTTTTCCCTCCTTAAAAACCAAACCAAACAAAAACCTCTCCAGATCTCACGTCCTCTGTCCTGGTTTCACTTTTTTTTCCTTCCCTTTACAGTAAAACATGACAGATTTATCTATAAATAACTATCTTCTATTTCTCATTCCCCTCTTTACCTTGAACCTACTCCATCGAGCTTCGGCCTGAGGCTGCTCTTATCCTAATGGAGGTGCTCTTATCAAGATCATCAGTGACCTCCACAGGGCTAAATCCAATGGTCACGCTCAGTCTTCACTTTACCTGACACATCAGCCACATCTGAAACAGATTATCACTGTTCCCTTGAAATACTTTTCTTTACTTGGCTTGGTTTTCCTATCCCTGTGGCCACTTCTCAGTCTCTCTCGCTGATTTCTGCTCTCTCCCATGTCAGAACACCGAAATGCTCCCAGGGTTCAGTCTTTAGGCATCCTTTCTTTTCTCCATACACCCACTTTCTAGGTGCTTTAATCCACCCTTTTAGGGCTTTAAGTGTATATCACAATTCTCAAATTATTCTGCTATAAGCCAAATGAACTCCTAACTTACATGTCCAGTCCAGACAGTTCCCCTGAACCGCAGGGTCATGTGTCAGTCTCTACTAGGTATCTCCACTAGATTTAACAGGAATCTCAAACTTAACATATCTAATCAATCATTCAAGAATATGGTGACAATTATCCCCACCCCTGATCCATGCCCCTTTGCAGCGAGCGACTCTAATCAAGGAGTGGAGTCCATTTCTCCATTCTTGAATGTAAGTGTGTTGCTTTGACCACCAGAGGAGGGCAGATGTGATGCTGTGTCAGTGTAAGTCTCAAAAGATTGTAAACGCTTTTTCTTTCTCAGAATCCTGCAACGTCCAGGCAGACAAACCCAGGTTAACCCACTGACTAACAAGAAACACATGGCCTAATCATCCTTTTCATGCCAGCCAATGGCCAGCTAACCCCTGAGGCAAAAATACCTGGTTGACCTACAGATGCATGAAGAATCCCAGGAAGGATCCCAACACCTATCCAGCTGAGCCCAGCCTTCTCTGCCAACCCACAGAACTGTGAGCTAAACAGCACTCATTTTAAGTCAGCAAGTTCTGGGGTGGTTTGCTATGCAACAGTAGCTCTAACCTCCCTACCCTTTCCTGGCAGAGTAGGCAGCTTTTTTCCTGTGTTTCCAATGCATCCTGTGAATATTTGTTCCTGCAGACTTAAAAAAATAATATCATTTTTAATAAACATGGCTGCCTTTGACAGTATTCCAATAGATTAGTGATGATATTTTTTCTACCTTATTGCTCCCTATAGCCTAGCCTAAGAGTAGATACTTAACAAACACAGGTTAACAGATGGAAGAATAAATGACCCATTTGAAGAAAAAATGGGAATGAAGTGTAGAATAAACTTAGTAGCCAAGACAGAGATGGGAGCAAGGGGAGAGACAGAAGGTCAGATCTTGTCAGGAAAAAGCAAACAGATGCACCAAGGCACACTGTCCTTGGGGTTTAAGTTTCTAGAATGAACTTCCTCAGGGCTGAAGAAAAGGAAGAGGAACATTGGTCCAGAGTTCCCTACCACCGAAAAGATGGTGACATGGAATGAAAATAAATTCTGGCCCAGGACTGAAATGACAAGGATGTGTAGGGAGTCTAGAGCACAACTATATATATTGGCCCCTGTGATAGATGCTATAGGCTCAAGCATGAAAATTTCTATTGAGCTTGATTATTTGATTTTATAAAATCTGTTGACATCATCCTTTTATTTTTCTTGACAAAAATTATAAAGAGGAAAAGGATCTTAGAAATCAGCTTAGTGTCACGAAACTAACTGGAGGGAGGAGAGAGATTAAAACACAGGTCTCCTTCCTAAGTCAAGTGCTCCATCCATGCCACAGCTCACAGCGGGCAAGGAAACAAGTGGATAGATTCTAGGCTGGGACTGCAGTCCAGGATAAAGATGAAGTCTAAAACTCAGAAACAAACCTGCCTTTAATACTAATATCTGGTTACAGTGTTACCATATGAAGAATTAATCTCAAAGCAAATAATGAAGTTAAGCTATGAAAATGTGTGGAGCAGTAGCTAAAAAACCTCCTTTGTGCCTTTCCAAAGCCCATCCTAACACTCTCTCGACAGAGAACAGAATGCCCTGTCTGAGATGGTGATTTTTCCCCAATCTGCCCTGGACTGTGAGAGATGCTGAATGTTTGCATCAAAAGGCAATATATCAGCAGATAATAATCATCAGGCACTGCCTTTTATGGATGAGTTTAAAAGGGTTTTAGAAATGTCAAGTATCCTAACTAAAGCTAGTGAGTGGCTGGAGAGGAAATCTGAATTTAAAGTCTTTCCATCACTACATCATCGGAGGTTAGATAAGTAAATAACAGTGCTTTAGTAAATGGTAGTATATTCAAACACTAATCAGTATGCATGCAGATACTCAGGCAGATTCTTGCCACATTTAGCAAAATTTCTTGAGAATGTGATAAATGAGTACAAAAGAAAAAGTCTTGTTGCAAAGTAACACAGAACTCTCATAGCTGAGCTTGAAAGTATGATATCCATATTATATGTTATATATTTAAAATCTCTGGCAAAATGGTGAACTGTCTTAATGCTCTATTTGATATTTTTTTCTACAAAAAGAAGCAAATTATTTAGCTTCTTGGACAGCATCTAGAAAATACTTATGTTAAACACAGTCCTAGGAAAAACAGTTTTTCAATTGGATTATCTTATGTAAAATTCCATCAGTATAAACTTAGAATTATTAGACATCACAACGTTAAAGCTGGATTTAATTACTAAGAAAATACCCCTTCTCTATAGTAAAGATGTGTTATGAATAAATTCTGGAATGTTGATCATAAGATAACAAGAAACATATCATCTCAAACTCATGGTTCACACTGCAGAAGTGATCATCTTAGGCATTCACAATCAATAAATACCCTCTGAATGCTTGTGATGTGTGAGATATTGTCAGAGGCAATGGGATAAATAAAATGATATTTTCAAAAGAAATGAGGAAAGATAATGAAAATTAAGAATGCAATATTCTTAGGAAAAAATGGACAATTCCTTTTCTTTTCAATTCAATTCCCTTTCAAGAAAAGGGGACAATTCCCCACCTCAGTCCATTAGAAACTTACTGCCAAATTACCAATTCTAAAGCCTACTTAAATAATTTTGAATTAAAAAAGTAAATAATAAAATAAAAAAGGAAAAGTTTATATACACACCTCTCTCATGCCTTTGCATACATATAAATATGGTAAGACAAGGAAAATTTGTGACTTTTATTCCTATAATTATTCTATTTCATTAGAATAACAGATGAAATAATTTGTATGTACATATGTATGTATGCATGTGCAAAATAATTTTGCTAATTTAAAAAATAACCAAATTAGTTTAATGTGCCAGACTATTTTCAATTCCAAAGATTAATTTTAAAAACTCTATGCTTGAGGGGAAGAAAACCTAAAGAAATACTGACAATAATGCTCACAAAGCTGACATGTGAGGTGGTTTATGTATGTCCTCCTAGAGCCCATCTACTTAACTGGGAACTCCAGTTACGGTATTTGAAAAATCTTTTCCTTTCAAATCATGCCACATTCTTAAACTATGAAGGGGAAAATAACAAATACAAACAAAGCTAATGTCCTAGATGTTAAAACTAAATGGAAACAGAAATTTAAATATTATATATTAAAAAACAGATTTTTTTCATTATCTAGTAATAGGCAAAACTAGATATATAAAAACATGGCCTTTGTAGACAGGAAAACTGGCCTCATCTTCTGACTACCATTTACTATGTGTGTTTCTAGGGCATATCATTTATCCTCTTTAAGGCTCCATTTCTTTACCTGTAAGATAAAGATATCATCTCAAATGAGAATATACTACAATGCTCAAGGACAGTATTTAGTACATAGTGGTGGACTTCTCAGCATAAGCAAAAATTAGTAAATACAGTCTTCTATACATAATATTTTATTTTAGAAAGGCAAAAATGATTCTTATTTTACTAATCAGTAAAGGGAAGTTCAGTATGAATAAGCCATTTTCTGAAGCAATATGAAAAACTGGTGGGATGGACAGCAGTGGAATTCAGGAGAGAGTATCTTGCGGAATTTTAATTCTGCCACATTCAATTTTCCCAATATGATGTGATTACTACAATTTTAATTTACTTATAAAACATTAAACTATTTTTAGATTCCACACTTGTTTTTAGTTGTGCTAAAGATTAAAACTCTGGTTTCTGGAATCTGGAATCAAGCTTTAGTGATATTTTGCTGAGAATAAGAAGTTTATATCACTGGAGCACACACAAGAAATGATTCAGAAAACAGGTAATCCTGAGACATTTCTGTCATGATTTCAAATGTGCTCCAAAATGGTGGTAAAGGAAAGAGTGGTACTAATAACACTCAGACACAATGTGGGCAAAACTACACTGACGCAGTGTCAGTTAGGAACCTACTGTCCTTTAAAAAAGACAAATCTGATTTTCTTGTGGTCTTCACATTTTGTTTCACAATATTTTATTCAGTAATTTGGTTAAAATAAAAACAGTAATTATACTTTTTTTAGACAAGTTTTTGAAAAGAGCTGCAAAGATCCTCGAGGAGGAACAAAGAGGTCCTGATTCCTTAGCTCTCTTGTCTGCTGCCACGGCGACAGCATCAGGGTAACTTCTCTCTCAAAATTTTACATTTAACATGAATTTTCTGCCTGGTTACAATTTTTTCCTTTTATTTCCTTGTCCTTACCTTTAAGACTTCCTACAACCTGGATACATCTGAATGTAAAATGTTTGCTGCTCTGTTAAATGGGTAAACTAAGTCTTCACCATAATATTAATCAAGGAAGAAAAACACTATTTCACACACATGACACTATTATGTTTCCTTCAAATTCTTTTAAAAGACACTAAAGTGAATATTATATATGGAGATAATTAGCTAGAAACTGATACAACTTACATTTACAAACTAATTAACTGAACTTGCCTAATGCTTAGCATAAATCTAGAAAAGCTTATACTCCAGTATATTTTTTTCCTAAGATAGATAATAATATCACATGAATAATATGATTTGCTAACGATATACTATCTGGCTCCTAACAAAAACTAAACCAGTTGGCATTCTCCTAAGTAATCCCAATAATAGTTATGAAGGTATTTTTGTAGAAAAATAACTTAAGAGATCTAAGTGTGAATGTACTTTCTTAAAGTAAAGCAAAGAGGTCATGCGCTTCAATTCAGACAAATGACTGTACAAGCTGAGATAAACTCTCTCAATTCAGTGACTGTGTTTACATACTATATAGCCAACATGTGAACTGAAGGCCAAGAAGAGCATATTGGTGTCATATTAGGAGTTTTGAGACATTTATGGGGAAGCCTCAGCAGCTTATTAAGAAAAAAGACTTGGCTAAGTATAAGTGCAGTTTATTTGGGTCTATTTTCCAGATCAGTATGAATTACTATTGATATCATGGATGAAGGGCCTTCTGCCTAGAAGGCTGAACTGGAATCAAATGATCAGTTTAATATATTAAGAACAACAACAATAAAAAGCAAGAAAAGAGACGATTTGAGATAATCTGGAAACCTAAGTTGCTAGTCATTTCAGAGACATCAAATTCACTTAAAAGAAACAAACAAACCTGCCCAGTAGTCTCTCCTGCACCCACTGGTAAAATCAAATAGGTTCATTCTCTTGGGGCATTGCTAAGTAACAAAACTCCAATGTAAATCAACAAAAGTTATCCCTAGAACTGGTGCTTACCACAGTCATGCATTTTATAAAAAATATTAAATCAAATGTTTTCTTTATATATTTTATAGTATGATTTGCTTATTTTGGAATTAGAACAAAAAATATTAGTAATGTTTTAATAATCACACTTAATAAAAAATGTGATTAGAAATAAATGTCTTAGCTGAGGAATGTCTTAGGTCAGAATAGCTTACGTGCTTCAAAAACGTGGGAAAGGATAACATCCTCTTTATATAAAACCAGCTAGGTGAGTTGATAAATAATTAGCAACTGATAAACAACTCAGAACAAAGCTTCAGAAATGGTTTGATGAGGCAGGTAAGGCTGACAAGACTTACTCTGAAGCTGAGGCTGCTGGAAGGAAAGGGGCTGTCCGAACACAAATGGGCTGTGGACTAGGGAAGAGGGAGGTTTTGCAGCTTGATCAAAGATGGAAGGAGCTGGGAGATTGGGTCGTGACTGAATGGAATTCAATATGGCACTCAGTTGGTCACCTGCAGTGGGCAAAACAGTCAAGACTACAACTTGTTATTAATTAACATCCAAAATGGCAAAGTAAATGGTGCTTTACGACATTCAGATAGTCACACACTAGATAAAACAAGGCCAATTCAGAACTTGTGAGGAAGTTGGTGATCATTATCCTCAAATTAGGGACTGAATACTGTGTGTTGTTTTAATAATAGAAGCACTCCAACAAATTTTACATAATAGCCTAACTATAAAAACAAATCCACTTAAATTTATTTACAACATCTAGCAGTGGCATGAGAAAATACAGAGTCTATGAACTACTATAATAAGTTGATTTGTATCATACAAGTATAAATGAAAACCTATACTTCTATGTAGTATCTGACAATGATTATCATCACTCTGTCTCATAAATAGTATACTTCATGCAGAAAATATGCAAGTAATATGAATAATTTAATGTAGGATTGAAGGGAGGCAAAGTATGTTATTAACTTAGTAATATTAGAGTTATAAATTACCAAATTTATATTTTCTTTTTTAAATTTTCTATTGCCAAAGAAATTATACATTTTTAAAAGCATGAACTCTTTTGCTCAGATAGACAATATAAAAATCTGTCAGACCTATAAAAGGAATACAATCTACCTTATTTAAACAGTATCTCAAACATGAATTCTGAAATTTTCTTCAAATTAAATACAAAGGACATTAGTACAAAAATAAAAAAATATGAAATGATATAATTAGATGGATGATAGCTCCTTATTTATGCGAATATATATATTCAAAGGTTTAATTGACACTAAAGAAGAGGGAAGAACAAAAAACATATCCAGACTAGCTGAGGCAGAAACTGGAAAACAGCACTTTCCTAGCCATATTCCTTCAATATAATAGTTTCATAAATAAAATTGTAAATGAAACACCAACAAGAAATAGATATGGAAAGAACTGTGAACACAAGTTACATGCCTTTACTTTAAAAAAAATATTTAATGCTGCAGATTACAGGAAAGATTTTAGAGATGAAGAATTTTATAAAATTGTTTTAAGGTAAAAGAATTTTTGCAAAAAACAATTTCTTAACCTTGGGTAGTTCAAGAGTTAAAGAAAACTAGAACTACTACTAAAGGCAAGATAAAAATAGAGGTTAGATATGTATAATCAGATTAAAATTTTTTAATATTTCTTTGCTCCACCTAAGTATATTTAAAGTCTATTAACAAGTCCATGCTACTTCTGAACAATATTAGCAAAGTCATTTTTAAAAAGGAATACACTATTTTTATTTAATAAACATGTTCTCAAGAAAAAAAAAAGACCAAATGTTCTCAGAAATGTCTGTGTCTCTTAAAAGTTGATTTTTATCCTTAAGATGTTTTATCAAACTGTTTTAAAGACTGATTTAATGTGACAGCCACCAGTATAATTTGGACATATCAGAGACTTAAAGCATACAATTTGAATTAAACATGGCTTTAAACAGATATATGTGGTAAGTAAACACTGAGCTTTTAATTTAAGGACTGGCAGTGGCAGAAGGAAAGGAACATGAAGCAAACACCACAAAGCACTTACCCTACTCAAGCATGAAGATCTAGTTTAAGTCAGCTGAAATCTGAGCTACCAGAAATGAGTAAGCAGGCAGTACCTCAGCCTGTAGGTTAGAGCAACCCAATACAGGAGGAAGAGCCAAATAGAAATCTTGTAGCTAAGGCTTCCTTCATAAAAATACATTGTGGAAAGCAATAAAGTTATCAAATAGACAACGATTTTATTTTAAATTGAGTATTTCCTCCGTAATGATGTATTTTGTATTTTGTTGGCTATTTCATTATCTCACTTTCTCTGCAAGTCAGGTATTAAGACAGCTGACTATTTCTGGAAATCAAATCCTATGAATTAGTTTAAATAACATTTTAAAGTTAGAGTATTTCCATGGATATGGTCTTCTCCTTCCTATTGTCAAGTTGAATGCCACCTACTGACAGTATTGCTGATTTTGAAGCTATGAGTTAGGACTAGGTTCATAAGAAACAGTGTGTCCAAATTTACATACAAATGGAACTATAAATGAAATTCAAGCATAAATTATTCCAAAGTAATTATTATTTGGACTGTCCATGATTCTAGTCTCTTCTGTTAAAGTTAACAAAACAAACTGTATACTTTTAATGTTTATATGGCTTAGGGGTTTTGTTTAACTTTTTACAATTTTTTGGTTTCATTATATAATCAAACCCAAATATATAATTTCATGTAATTCAAAATTAACTAAGATAACTGATTACATTCAAAATCATACAAATTTAATAAAGCTAATATACAATATTACTTAAAAATATTACTCAAAATATTTTGATTTTAAACAGATCATTTTGGAAAGCTCTTTTTTGACTCATTAACTTTTTTTTTTACTCATTAACATTTAATTGCAAGTGGATGATCAAAAAAAGTACTAGATATAGTGACAAAGAATCTTAATGATGTGAATTAAAAGTGAGTGTTCATAAAATGGGAACAAGTAAACAAGAACTATAAACTTAAGCTAAAATGGATAAAACCAAAACTTGTTAAAAGAATACCTTCACATTGAATATATATGTATACCTATGGCTGATTCATGTTGACGTTTGACAGAAAACAGCAAAATTCTGTAAAGCAATTATCTTTCAGCTAAAAATACTTATTTAAAAAAAGAATACTTTCATAAGCATTTTGTTAGTTTTCTAGTAACAAACTTTAAAAAAGTTCTGTGGGTGAACAGTAATAATAATGGGTATAAGAGAAGGTAATGAAAATATTACAGTTGTTAAGTAAGTAAAAAACTCACTTTTAAACACCTACCTTTATTATTTCCAAGTCCATAATCAAATCCTTGGGCACTGCAACTTGCCCCTTTATTAAAAGCTTGTACTGAGAACGGGCTTGGAGGAGGAGTTTGAGAATTTTGATCCAGAAGAACTTGTTCTACAATAAAAGGAACATCTATAAAATTAGTTTCCTATATGCTATTCTCTATAGAATAAAGAGAGAAAATGGCAAGAAAGATTTTTATGATGAGTAAATTTCAAAATAACCTCACATTTAGATCTGATAATAAGTCTACCAGTTAAGTCACTGACACTGATGAAGTGCAAGACAAAGCTTTGTTTTCATCTATCGAATCTACTATTATATTTAGAAACGGAATATGCTCTTACGGAGTCAATTTGCTTTTATTGTGGCAGGATACATCACTGAATTATATTAATATTTCTGGACCAGGAACTCGTATTTGTAACAAACTTATACAAGGACATTTTATAAAATAAAAATGGATGTCCCATAAATCAGAAATTAAAATATCTTCTATACCCAGTATTCAAATAGAAAAGTATTTTCAAAATATCCAAGTATATGATATCAAAAGAAATGTTCACTTATAAAATATTTTAAGTTCTCAATGTGAAAATTATGGAAAATTTAACTTTGTCCTTATTTTTACTCATGATATAAAAGATATATTCCCTAAATGGAAGGATGATAAACCTGGTTTTATAAGCACTTTTATTAACACAGTGTAACTAATAAAAGGCAAAATAAAATCTATCAAATGAATGGTGAAAAAAGAAAATATTTATTCCATTAAAGCAGCATAATGAATAGCTGATAGTTTAAAATATACTTTAAAATTTATATCCCTTTAAACTGAAAATGGAATTGGAAGAAAGTGGCAATGTTTTCTTCCTGCCCATAAGTCAGAATTCTGCTCTACTAGTGGTAGTGTATGGTCTAACTCTTTACCAGCATGTCTGGGCTTTTTTTTTTTTCAAGAAACCAATCTGAGCACTTCTCTTAGGCAAAACTCTTCAGTATGAGGTGTTTCAGCAGCAAAATATTTCTTCTGAAATTTACCCATGAACAACAATCTGAATGGAAAAGACAGCTTTGCTCTCAACCTCTAGACTGAGAAGGTCTAAGTACCAAGTATGTCTGTTTTGACCACAGCAGTATCTTTTCCTATTAGCTTTATCTACAGACATCAAAGACCTACAAAGGATTTTTACAAAGAGGAAAGGTTTTGCTTTACTTATGCTAATCTATATGAATAAATTATTATAGTGCCAAATCTTATTTCCATACAAAATTCAGTTACAATGAGCAGACTATTTGAGTAACACATCAAACTGATCTTAGTGACTTTAAGGTACTAGCTTATTTCTTTCCTATGACCCCAGATTTTATGTCAAAATATTAAGATTCACACTACACACACACACACACACACACACACACACACACACACACACACACACACAGAGCAAAAAATCATTAAGCGATCACAGAGAAACTTCAACTTTTCCTAACACCTCTTTTAGGGTTGAGTATATACTTTAGTAGAAACAACTTCCAAATTTAAGAAGCATTTTATACAAAAAGAACCTTCTACTTTCTAAATAGATGGGAATACAATTTCCCATATTAAATCTTACTCCTTAGTATGGAAAGCATTTTACATTTTAACAATAATAGCTGCTAACCTTACCATCTGCCAGCTTTGTTATTTGTTCACTTAGCTTTCATATTGAACTTATAAATTATCTTCATTTTGTAAATGAGAAAACAGAGGCACAGAGATACCAGGTAATTTGGCCAAAGTCATACAAACGAAAAACTATAGGGCTGGCATTAGCACCCTGGCAGTGTAGTTCCAGAGTCCACTGTTACAATTTATGCTCACTGCTAGTTAAAATGATTGCTGTTGTTTGTTCTTTAGTCACTAAATTATGTCCGACTCTTTTGCAACCTGATGGGCTGTAGCTCAGGCTCCTCTGTCCTTTGTTATTTCCCAGGCAAGAATACTGGAGTGGGTTGCCATTTCCTTCTCCAGGGGATCTTCCCGACGCAGGGATCAAACCCACGTCTCCTGTGTCGCAGGTGGATCCTTTACCTCTGAGCCACAAGGGAAGCCTTGGTGTTAAAAGTTAAAATGATTTCTAAGCTACAAAGGCTCTGAAAGTCACTTAAACCATTCTCAGATTATTTAATTATGTTTATTAAAAGCTGATCTCACTTTAGGTTATTTTCATTTGTATCTCAATATCTCTGTAAAATGGAAATGTTTAAAGACTGATGGATATGTAATAAATATATTACTAATATATATGTAGTAAGTATACTATAACTGCTAAAGTTATTTTGTAAATGTCTGATTTATGTGAAATGAAGTCTTCTACTTTCCAAAACATAATAATGAAGAACAGTTCTACTCTCTCAGAACATTATTTTATGATATCATCCTCGAGTAAGAAAAATGTATCCATAAAAGACAAGGGAAAAGAACCAGGTTCTCAAGTAGTGTTCAGGGGATAACTGATGCAGTGTGGTATAATGAGCACAGCATTTGAAATATGAATGAAGATTCTGGCTCAAGCCTTTCATCTGCCTGGTATCCAGTAGTATAACAAGCCATTATAAATTCTAAGAGCTTTAGTGTCCTTAACTGTAAAATGAAGATTATATAACCGATCTCAAAGGCATGTTGTGAGGAAAATGGGAGAATGTTTAATGTACCATGTTAATAAATCTAAACATACTCTGTTATCCATATAAATTCCAAACTTTCCTGAATCTATCTATACTATGGCCATATTACCTCTTGGATAATGGTTATTATAACTTTATACTCTTCTGGATTAAAAAACACATGTTCTTTTAACTGTCTGACCCTACCTATAAATTTTGAGATTTGGTAGAAAAGTCTTATTTTGATAATACTTTTGTGACTCAATTTGTATTTAGAAAACTTAGTGAACAACGAGTGTGTGCCAAAACTGTTTTAGCACTAGGAATACAAAGATAAAGAATCTGTGGCTGACCACGAGGGATGCACAATCTGAATATGAAGAAATAAAAATTACCTTCTATGTAATATCAGTTTTGTTCTAGCAGTGAATTGGGATCTTTAGGATCAGAGATAACCCTTTACTCCGTCAGGATCAGTTAAAGCTTCACCTAAATGATGACATGACTTCCCTGGTGGCTCAGATGGTAAAACGTCTGCCTACAATCTGGGAGACCCAGGTTCAGTCCCCGGGTCGGGAAGATCCTCTGGGGAAGGAAATGGCAACCCACTCCAGTACTCTTGCCTGGAAAATCCCATGGATGGAGGAGGCTGGTAGGCTACAGTCCATGGGGCTGCAAAGAGTTGGACACGACTGAGCGACTTCACTTTCACATGATGACATGGTCTGAACAAGGTTTGGCCACCAGGAGAATGAAGAGAGGACAAAATGGAAAATCTCTTATTAAAGAAGATCATTGTTGAAAAACAGCAAAATAAAGTTTAAAGCTGAAATTCTAACAACAAAATAGGAAAACCCCAAAAGAAGCTATGCATATCCTCAATGCTCCTTTAACTAGCAGAGAATCCAATAGGATGAAATTGCCTCGGAGAAGTACAATGATCAGTGGCTTGAAAACTGAACTCGCATTTAATGTTACAAAGAGTAAAACATCTAGTCCTCAACAGGAACAGAAGAATTATCATTTAAATTATGATTTAATAACATTATGATTTTATTAATGAAATAAAAAAGCAGGTTTTACAAGACCAATTCCTAAGTTTCACATTTCCTTTTAATTCTCTTCTTTTATGTGTATTCACTTAGCTCCTAGGTTATTTCACACAGAAAGTTCAACACTTGCAAGATTTTTAAACCTTCAGCTTTGATTTTACTTCAGAAATAAACACACATAAAAGCTCTTTACAACAGAAGAAATACAGTACACTTAAAATTTCTGATTGCAAAGGTAAAGTGGAATAAATCACAAATTTAAGCCAACTTGCCATCTTCATGTCGGAGGTACTGGTTTCCGCCTCTGTCTCTAGCTAAGGACCATGCCTCTCCTTCATCACTCTCACAGAACTCTACCATGCTGTTCTTATCCAGCTGCACCCATGTCCCTTCAGAATTGGTTACCTAGTACATAACAAAAAGCATGATTGATTGGCTTGATTCTTTCAGAGCACTCAGGCCGAAGACCAGCAAAAAGTTTGAGCAATTATTCCAGTAACTATCATCAAGTTAGTTTCTGAAATTAAGACCACAGCCTGAGGTAAGACAGAAATCAATAAACAATCTTGTAAAATAATGCTCACTTTTGACTTCAGTAGTCCTCAGTCCTTCAGTAACAACAGTATATTTTTAAGGCCCAGGATAATTCATATACAAATTTAAACGGTACCCCCACACACGCGGCTCTTTGTTTGGCACGTAAAATGCCCTAACATAGCACACTTCCTATTACTGAGGTTGACAGGGCCCCTGACGCTGAGAAATAGCATGACACACTACATCAGCTGAGGCAAACGCCAGAGTTGGCGAGAGAGTGATGTCATTTGCTCAGGACTTCAGTGAGACTCACGGATGGGAACAAAGAAATGAAACCCTTTAAACACATCTCCATGCTGATTCACAGCAAATATTTTAAAGTGCTGTTCGTCCATGACAGTGTAGTACGCATTCGTAATAACAGAAAGGTATGTGCAAATACCAAACATTTATAAACAGTACAAATCATTTTGCTACATTGCTTTCACAAGAATAATTATGAGAACAAAATTATTTTTAAAAAGCACAGAAAAATAGCATCAGTATTTTCAACACAAGTAAAGATAAAGAACATTAACATCTAAAAGCCTGGGATGGACATGACAGCCTCTGGAAGAGAGAGATGCTCTGGCTGCACGATATTAAGAATGAATGTCTTAGAAGTCACGAAGCTACAAGAATCCATACCTCTCCCACTGCTTTGACTCTGTTTCCCAGAACTAACATTCCAATTGGGATACCTCTAAGGTTAGGGCAGCTTCTGATGTTGTGACCGGAAGGTCCCGTCTTCACTACCTTGTACATGCCTGGCCCTCCTCGCAAGAACGGCATATCTTGTTCTTGCATTGTGGCTTCCTGTGGGCAGCAGGAGTTTATGTCTTTGAAAAAGTCATCAGTATTAGTTTTAGGTTCCTGAAAATTTGAATAGGAAAAAGAAAGTAAACAAAATACAATCTATGATCACTTTCGATATACTCTTAATAGCTTTTAAAGCAAGTCCGTAATACACCAACTAAGAAAAAGAGCACATATCCAGAGATAACTGAAGTTTTTGTTAACACTATGTTAAAGAATCTTTCCGCTTTTCAATTCTGAATAATATTTAAATTAGAGCTGGTGAAGAAAATTATAGCAGGAGAGCAGCTGAACTTTAGCTCCTGTCCCCTCTAATTTGAGGAACATGGTAGTACTTGACTTTACTTCTGTCAGTGAAATAGTTAACAATTGGAGAAATGAAAATAATTGACTATGTGAACCACAACTGAAGAATTCTGAATTGTTCTTATTGCATCACTGCCTGTTGGTATGGGTTAAAAAGTCTAAATCTTCATTTTCTTCCATTTTTGTTTGTAATAACTATTAACAAATAGGAAAACAGGTATGAAAATTCTGGAGACTTATCTATAAACAGAGATAACAACGATGAAAAATGTGCAAGAAATAAGACTACTCAATATTAACTAGTTATGAATAAGAGTACTTATAAGAGTTTAATAACTCACCTTTTCTTAATATAGCACAAATAAAAGTCTCGTTGATTTGCTAGGCTATTATTAGACAGTGATATATTAATGCTATTAACAGAAAAAGATGATCATGTTTTAGTAGAGAGGAGATATTAATATTAAAAAATGAAGCTTGTATAAATATAATGTATTTGGATGTCAGAATCACTTCAAAAATGAAAGAAAAGAACATGCCTTAAACTTTTTGTTGAATCTGAATGCCGTGATGAAATTACTTTCTATATAAATGCAATAAAGAGAAAGAACAACCTTCCCATATTTTCTCTTTTTTCTAACTAGATGTAAACAAAATTTCCACACTGGAAGTTCTTCCACTATCATTATTACTTCTCTAAAACACATCTGAACTGCACTTTAAAACATTTTTTTGTATTTATTTATGTGGCTGCACCAGGTCTCAGTTGGGGCACGTGGGATCTTTCAGCTGTGTGGCATGTGGGATCTAGTTCCCCGCCAGGGTTCGAACCCAGGCTCCCTGTATTGGGAGCGAGGAGTCTTAGCCACTGGACCACCAGGGAAGTCCTGAAACTATACTTTTAAACACAGTGATACAGGCTCTACAAATTGCTGTATTCAAATACAGTAAAAAATGATCATAATGGAACACTTATTCAAACACTAGGTTAAAATTAAATTAATATTTAGTTATGTTATAAATAGGGTAAAATTTTAAAATCTACTAATATATTATGCAAGATGAAATATGACTGAATAGCTCTATCCCTAAGAGTAGCATCATTTTAAAAGATATGTACAGATGCCCATTATGTTGTAGAAACTAAAAATAAAATCATAAGGTTAAAAAACGTAGATTCAAAAATTCTATGTACCTGTGACTTCAATATAGGATTGGTCAGGAAAAATTTTAAATCCATTATTAACCTTCACATAGTATCTTGCAAATCTCATTGTGGTGATGAACAATCATCAATTTTGACTTACACAAATACAAGGTATGGACAATATTTACTTACTTTTAGTATAATTTTGTATCATATTAATCCAACACTCAGTTATTACCTGACAATTTCATGAAAATGAGAATTTTAACTATTTGAAAAATTTTAAATCTATAATAAAATATATTTATATACCTATGTATGCATATTTGTAAAAATTTATACATGTGCACACCTATAAGAATACAAAGACAGTACTCAAAATCGAGAGTAAGGTTTAAACTTTAATTGGGCTATTGCACTCATGAGGTTTTCAGTAAACATTTAAAATGTCTAGAGGTGAATAATTAATTTTAGCAAATACATCGTTTAGTTGTAGCAAATACAACTATTTCTAGTTTAAAGAGTAAAATTAGTCATATGTACAACTGATGTTTTAAAAATTCCATGGTATGATGTAAAAACTAAGCAAATAGTAATAGATTTAGTGAAAAAACAGTTTCACTGGTTTATGATACACCTTGAGCATTTAATTAAGTTTTGACAATATTTCTCATTTGACCACTCAGGGTAACAGTGAGAGGAAAGTCTTGGCAAAAACTAATAATAACTGCAAGTTCTTTACTGAATGACAACATAGGAATAAAATATTTTAATCAATATTTTATTGATTAAAGAAATATATAAATTAATAAATGTATAGCAAAGTTTATCCTCTTTTTAAAATACTGAACAGTATAAAAAGAACTGATAGACCTAAAATCACAGAACTATGTCTGTTATTCTCAAGCAATTCTAAAATTCACGTTTTATTCAATACAGAGATTTAAGACCTGGGCACCATCATATGAAACTGACGAACTGCAATGTTATTTTTTGCTCCTTGCAATTCCATCCCATTCTCAGATGAATATTCAAAACAGCACTGAGCAAGGCTAGGGAAAAAACAGAATAGCCATGGGGTTGAAATTCTCCCACTTAATAAGCAAGGTCTGAAAAAGCTAGACTTGTATATAACTGCTAGAGAAGCTACTCATAAAATTAAATATAAAATAGCAAATCTGAAGTCAAGTAAAAGTTGAATAATGCAGTCTTTGGCAGAAATAGAGGGAAAGGGTTTATGGGGAAACTCAATTGCAGTACTTTGTATGTAGATTGTTTTTGGCAAAAAAAAAAAAAATGATTAATCTTAAGCACAGGCTTCAAAGATAAAATGTAAAGTTTGTTATACATGCTGAAATGCCTGCATAATGTATGACTGTTCCTTCCAGTTAACTCACCTGGGGGAAAAAAGCTTTGGAAGTCCATGCAAATGCGTCCAAATCCCTGACTCCTGGGCTAGCATTAAAGATATTCTGAGTGACAAAGTTTAAGAAAGAAAAATATCAACAAAGAAAGGGAACAGGAGACGATCTGCAGAAGACGCATTCACAGGAGTAACAACGTTCTGTACGCCAGCACCAGAGTATTATTTCACTAGAGGGAAACTGAAGCCAGCTGAGTAAACCACACACCAAAGAAACTCTCATAATGTACGTTTTTGTCAAAAGCTCTCCATGGATATAGTGTGTCATGCCATTTGCTACAATTAAGAGCCAGACAGTGATTTCAAGCTTAAGACAGTGCAAGAAGGTCAACTTAAAACTCCTTTAAATGACTGACGTATCTGTTCCAGTAAAGCCAGATTTGTTCTATGATAAAAAAAGTCTGCTGTTTATAAAGACAATGTGAAGAATACAGATTGTATAGATAGTGTAACTAGGACTATGAATAATAAGCACATGTAGTTAGTATACGTGAACTTGTTATTACTTTTTAAAGTACAAAAAAAATCAGAAAGTAAAAAAAGTCCAATTCATTTTTTCACTTTTGTTCTCTTTTATAAGTGGGGGGAAAAAAATCACTTGGAAATGTTATTGAAAGCTGTTAGCAAATTTGGTAAGAAAAACATAAGAGGAAAAAAAATCTGAATTTTTATCAAAAGGTAGACCTAGTTTTCTCCATTTCAAAAGCTTAGGAAATACACAGAGCATTTAGAATCTCTAAATACAGTCTAAAAATATTCTTAAGGAACAACCAATTCACAGCAACACGGTCCCAGAAAAATCAACATTTTCACAAAATGTTTTCATGACAATTAAAATGATATACATCTACATAGATATATATATCATTCTATTAAATATATTCACTTGATCTGAACTTAAAATCTTTCCAGAAACTAGCAATTACACAATTTTACTGCTTATATAAATACAAAAAAGGGGAATATTAAAAATGTTAATGAAAGTTGTGAGCAACAAAATTCCAAACCAACTGTAAGTCATTTTACATAATGAGAATTTATTTCATATTCTCCAGTTCTGTATCTTCCTCATGTACATACATATATGGACAGATGTAGATACACATCCATATACATAATCTATGCTAACACAGAAATATAAGACATAAAAAAGCCAGGGGAAAAATGCTTCTATTGATGTGTCTACAGATAAATGCAAAACAAAAAACAAAAACCAAAGCTCCCTCCACATTTAAAAATAGATAGCAGACAGGGTACTTTCTCTTTAGGTGAAGTGGATACATGTTGCAAAGCATTCTGAAATGCCATATTGGGGGTGAAAAGGTGTCCTTCCTTATTATTCATCCATGTATATAAGAATTTGTGGAGTATTTGCTCAAAGGTTTTTCTCCTTTTCAGACAACAGTGGTACAGACTTTTGGACTAAAACATTATCAATGTTTTTTAACATATTCTATTTTTTAGCATAATTTTTTTCTAATATTAAAAGCAATGTGAAAAACATTGTAAGAAGTAATATAGATTGAGTTAGGAATAAAGAAGCAATGTGGTGACTGACAATTTTAAAAATTTTATCTTTATTTCAGTGTTTAAACTCAGTGAGTCTGAGAGCATGAGTTAGTATGTCCTCATGCTAAACTGAAATAGCTTTGGATACCTTAAAGTGATGTAAATACTAACCATGGTAACAAATTGCCAATACAATTTGTACATGTTAATTATATGTGGATCCAAATTTGACACTTCTTTTGCTTTGTTCTACATTTGTAGAAAATTCTTAGTGTACACTGGTTTATTGTAAGGCTATTTTATTAATTTTTTTGTAAGGCTATTTTTAAAACATGGTATCCTAAAAATATTGCATTTATCAAGTATCAAAAAAGCACCAAACAGAAAATTGAAGTTTAAAAATAAAATATACTTCATAGTTTCTTTTGAAAATATAAGAAAACTTAATCTAAAGATATGAACATGCATGAAAATATTAATTTCCTCAAAGTCTCAATTTCTCACTATTAAAACATAAATTTTCATACTGCATAATTTTATAGACTAATGAGTACCATTATATATGTATGTATGTATATACATATATATACATATACAAACACACACATATCTACAATAATCTAAGTCATCTTATCCTCAAAGACTATTCTGAAGGCAAAAATGTTCTGCCAAATAACATCAGAAAACTAAAGTATGCTAAAAACCTAACTAAATTGATGAGCATCAAATTGCAGCTCTAAGACAAGAAGCTTCAAGGCACAAAAGAGACAAAATAAAAGAATAATTTTTATGATGAAATACATGACCACACATGCCATGCCCAATGCCTGAGCACAGAGTTAGGAACCGCCATTTTTAAAGTGAAAAAGATAGGTATCTCAGGAGAATTAAATACAACATATATACCATGACAGTGTTATTTTAAGGCCTCAATTCCATTCTGTTTAGGAAACTTAAAATGTCAAGCTTAAGAATGAAATGAAGCTTCTGACACCCACCTAAGGACAACATATTTATTAATGGTGTATTAAGTAAGTATTTAGTGTTTACTGACTAAAAAACAGGTCTCTGCATACACACACACACACAAATTTGTTAAGAAAACAAAACTAAGAAATCTGGGGTATATTAAAGCTGTGACTCCCATGCATCATTATGTATTAAAGAATTAAATTGGACATAAAATACATGAAATATATGCTAATTTCACCAAGTACTCTCAGTAATGTTATATGAGAGAATATCAAATGATATTTTTCCTTCTCTCCTCCAAATCTTCAGAGTCCCCAAATTTAGAAAAATTAACCTATTTTCTATATGTGAACATCAATCAGCCTAAGTAGGTAGAAAGTGGTTTGTATAATTACATGGACACTCAAGATGCTTCTGTAAGAATTTGAATAATATTAGCATTGTAAACATATCTTTGAATATTTCTAATGAGGTATCATCTACTTTCCTTGATATAAACTTTATCACTCAACCTCACAATGTTAAAAGACCTCATTTTTGACAAAGTAGACAATGAAGTATGCCTATAAATTTCAAATGACTAGTATCTATTTTTATAATAGAAGTAAACTTGTTTTCCAAAAAATTTAGGCTCTATCACAGGCACTCAAATGTTTCCCACATCATGTGCATATTTATTTTCTCTCTCTTTTTAAACTTATATTTTCCCTGGTGTATGAAACATTCTATTAGCTTACATGTGGTTTCCAAATCTTAAGAATTTTAATTTAAAATCAGCTTTCCCCAGGTATCCTTGAACATACATCGCAGTATTCATCCTCATTTAACCATTAGGGTTATGTGCATTTGTATTTATGTAATTGTGGAATTCTAGCCAAAATAAAATGATTTTTACAGCTATATTTACTTTATTCTCTTATAACTGCATTTACCCTTATGTCTTCACTAGATGAAGGCAGACTAAACATACAAGCATGGGCTTTGGAATTATATGGACTGGAGTTTTAGAACTAGCCCCATCACTTACTACTTATGATCTTCGAAGAATAGTTCTCTTCTCTCATTGGAAAAATGAGAATGATACAAACTTAACATCAAATGGATATACTGAAAATTAAATGAGGGAATAAAGGTAAGGAGCATAAGACAGTCAGAAATTATTTTAAACAGTATGATCATGCCAATGCTAAGAATTAAAATTTAGCATTCAACAAATGTTGAAAGTCTGCCACAAACGAAATAAAATATTTAACACTTTGGAAGAAACAAATAGGAGTAAGAAGGGATCTTAAGTGAGTCCTAACCCAGGTGTTGGAGAAGACTCTTGAGAGTCCCTTGGACTGCAAGGAGATCCAACCAATCCATCCTAAAGGCGATCAGTCCTGGGTGTTCACTGGAAGGACTGATGCTGAAGCTGAAACTCCAAAACTTTGGCCACCTTGTGCAAAGAGTTGACTCATTGGAAAAGACCCTGATGCTGGGAGGGACTGGGGGCAGGAGGAGAAGGGGACGACAGAGGATGAGATGGCTGGATGGCATCACCGACTCGATGGACGTGAGTTTGAGTAAATTCTGGGAGTTGGTGATGGACAGGGAGGCCTGGCGTGCTGCGATTCATGGGGTCACAAAGATTCGGACACGACTGAGCGACTGAACTGAACTGAATCCGTAAGGAGCTTAGAAACAGAAATAAGAGGTATATAAATACAAATGGCCTAAAGAGAAGGAAAACAAACTAAGCACTATGAGCCATTGGAGAAAGATGTAAGCCTTTTCTGCTTTTACAGACAAAGTGCTACCTGAGCAGGAAGGGAGAAAGTTAATTTCCCCAGTATGTAGAATCTTTCTGTCCTCAATTCATGCTTCATCCTTATTAACTATTTATTAGTTACCAAACGCAGCGTGTCTTCATAACTTTGGACATTTGATTCTCTAATGTGAAATTCCTTCACTCTGTTCTGGCAATTTTCTTTGAGACTGCCTCAAATGTCACCTCCTAAGTGAAGCCCCTCTGTAACTTATCACAATGCAAGTTGACTTTGTGAATACAGTACATCTATCACATCACACAGCAAGCATTCCGAGAACAAGAACTGTACTCTTAACTATTTTGTATCCCCTCCCCTCTACCTCTCCACCCAATACCTTCTTCCCAGCTGAGTGTCTGGTACACAGTAGAGACTTGTATGTTGAATGAACAATTAGTGAAGTGATAACTAACTACATGGATGAGCAATGTCAACAGGAATTTTTGAGCCTGGCCAATTAGCAAAGTATTAGAAAAGCCGGGGCGGGGGGAAAGGAAGCAAAAGCATTTTAGACAAATGAAATAACAAAGACTAAAATGTGATGTTAAACAGTGTATTCTAAAAGGGGCAATAAGTTCTAACAGACCATGAGTACCTCACAAGAAAATATCTGTGTTCTTCATAGTTATCCTGATTCTTTCCACTGATTTAAAAATGGTTTTAGAAAGAACACTCATAATATGTATGTCTAATGCTATTTAATCTCTAAACAAGAGCATTACTAAAGTCATATTTGAACCAAGTTAGGATGTCACTATTTTTTAGTAAAGTAATGACATTTAAGGGTTTCCCTGGTGGCTCAGGCAGTAAAGAATCCGTCTGCAATGCAGGAGACCAGGGTTCGATCCCTGGGTTGGGAAGATCCCCTGGAGAAGGGAAAGGCAACCCACTCCAGTATTCTTGCCTGGAGAACCCCATGGTCAGAGGAGCCTGGCGGACTACAGTCCATGGGGCCACAAAGAGTCAGACAGGACTGAGTGTCTAACACTTTTACTTTAAAATGACATCTAAATAGAACTACTGCCAGTCAGGCCAAAATGTGGCTAAAGAACGTATCTATAATGAAAACCAGGGTTCTGCAATATGAGTATAGAAACAGGACAGGGTAACAAAAATCACTTTAAAGTTTATTCTAAATATGGCTATTTATTTTAAAAAACAGATCATCAAATATTCAGTGTTCATTTTCCAATCCCTACCCCTATCCTCCCCATCAGTTTGCTTGAGTCAGGCTCCAGATATGGTACATGCATTCATGTGAACACAAAATTGTTTTAACTAGAGAAAGTTGAACACAATGATGTAAAGATTGCTCAAGGCAACTTTTTGGTACTTTTGCATCTTTTTAAGTGAGTGGCATCAGTCCTTGATAATCTCTAATTTTATTTCAAATCTGCCAGCTTTCTTTTTGTTTGACTGAATAGTGTTTTACAATGGTTAGCCATAACTGACAGCTGATTCATTCACCAATGAAGTATAAAAAGGGAGAGTAGGTGGCAAGTTATTTCTCCAGCAGTAAAAGAGGTAAGAGATGTGAAGGAAGCAGCAGCAAAGTGCATTTCTTGAGCTGTATTAGTTCCCTGAGGGGATGAGATGGAATCATATGCTCTGTCCTACAGAGTAAGGTACTCATGAAAAGCTTACAGACTGCCGAAGAGGCCTGTCCTGGTCCCGAAAATCAAAACCCTGGGAAATCAGCCTGTCCCTGTCTATGCCAGGCTCCGACTCCAGTTTTCATACCTAACGCCCACACTGAAGCAACTTTATTCCAGCTCTGTCTGAAGCCCCATGCCAGGTGTCACAACATCCCCTCTGTCCTCCTTGGTCACAAACATACAACGCAAATCCTCACTTAGGTCATCTACCTGTCCTCTTATTTTTATACCAGAGCTATGCTAGGCTTCTTCCTGATCCAACAGCTAATTATTCCCATTTGTCCCATAACTTAATACTGTGCCTAATGGGACCCTTTCTCCGATGGTAAACAAACTCGCTTTCAAACCTCACAGGTCACAGTGCTGCCAGCACCTCTATGTGCGGATGTGGCCACATTAACGATCCATTTCATCCAATAAAATGCTCTAAGTATGAAATCAATTTCAAATATGCTACATTATCGCACAAATTGCCTGTCTCCTTCCAGCTCTTTTAGTACAGCGCATTCACTATACTGTTGCATTTTATTAAGTCCTCCAAGTCCCTTGGACCCTCCACTAATCCTTTCACATTTCTAACTTAAGCTGCAACCCACAGCTGGTGCTCTCAATCGCTCTTTCATCAGCATCTGAAATTCCCTTTTGTCCCTATGTTCCTGTCACAGCAGCCCAGGAAGTTCCGGCCAGCACTATTGTCTGCTTTCCTGGCTCTTTTAATTCTGGAGCCCCAGGGCCATGGGGGAAGAAGGGTGTCTCCAGAATGGATCTATCCAGTGGTCTCACTGGATCCTTCGTGGAGCAACAATCCCCAAACAAGCAGTTTTCCTTGTCAGGCCGTGCAATTTCTCTGAAATACTACTACAAACTCTCAGGGCATTTCTAAACTCTCCAACGTAACTCAATTGCTTTAGTCCCAGCTAATGGCTTTTCTCTCTTTCCTATGGAAAGCATGGTTTCTTTCACCTCTTCCCTCTCTCCCTCATTCCTAAAAACTTACCTGCTGACACACACACCATCACAAAAACAATTCACCAGTGTGCCCTCAATTCCACTTTCTCCTCCTTTTTCAGCCTTCAGATTCCTCATCTGTATCTTTGATGCCCACATTTTCTACTGACATCTTTTAATTTGTAAGGATCTCAAGTCACTATCATCCTTAAAATTAAGGAACCAGAAAAATCTCAGCTTTCTTAGTGATACCAGATACTGTGAGTTACTTACATCAAAAGAGAATTCATGTCATGTTTCAACATAAAGACAAACTAGAAAATACCGAAAGCTACTTCCTTTTGCTTTCTGTCTCCAGTAAAGTCAGTGGTAACCTCTTCATTCACAGAGCAGTGAAAAGCCAGTGAGTAATTGTATGGCTCACTCCATTTAGTGTTCCCTCTTACCTTTATTACCTCCTCTCTCTCTGACCTCAAGATTGTCTCCTAAAAACCATCTCTTGGATAGATTTTAAAAGCATCAAGTAACAGAACATGAGGATTCCAAAATGAAGCTGCGGGATTCAGAATACTTCCTGCTCATCCTTGCTACCTTCATTTATTCTCTTGTTTTAGCTGTATGAATATCCTCCTCCTCCAAAAGTACCTCCTCAAATGAGCCACAAAGGAATTAGGAAAAAAATACTTTGAAGCAGAGGACGTCATAAAGATAATGTAATCTCACATAATGCCTTATTAGGGCCTTAAAATATACAAAACCTTATATTGGTCAAAATTCAAAATATAAACTGCCAGCAAAATAAACACAATGGCTACTGTAATTACTGCTTTAAAATATCATCTTCATTATCCTGAGGAATATTTGGTTACTATACCAAAGAGATGGATTAAAACCATTTAAGGGCAAGTTTCTAGCCCTAGATGAAAAAAAAAAAAACCACAAAAAAGCAGTAGGCCAAAATTCTCTAGACTTTATCATGCATCTATTAGTTAACAATATATAGACAGCTTCTTTCCCCATTGTACTATTACAAAACAAATACAAAAGAATAGAAAAAATAATGTGATTAATAAATCCAAACAGAAGTTCTACTATTTTCTTTTCAAAAGCATCATTTTGTATAACCACCCTTTTGGAGAACATTACTCTGGACTATCAAGGAGAAAAACAAACAACATAGTGACTGATTTGACAGAAAAAGCAAGCTTTGTGCACTGATTCTTTTTAAAGAAATTTGACTGTTTAAAATACTAAGGTTTTTTTTTTTAAATAAAAATTTATCTGTACTATTAGCAGTGTCATATCATTCATGTCATTCTTCAACATAAAGTCAAACTAGAAAACACTAAGAGCTACTTCCTTTTGCTTTCTATCTCCAGTAAAGTCATATATTTGGTTGAGATGAAAAGGAAAAAAAGAAATCACACATTTCTGCTCAAATTATGAAGAGAGCTGTGGGTTCCTATCAGAGTTAGTGACACAGCAAACTTTTGAACACCGGCTCTATGTACTCCACTGCATCTGCTAAGAGGCTAATAGAATTCTCACAGACTCTGAGATTGAGCTTCAACTAGGGCACTAGAGCACCGCCAGTCTAAATATCCACCTTATTTTAATGAGGTAGTATCATACACCAAGAAAGAAAAGATTCAAATTTAGACAACACACAAAATTACAAAACGCCACCATAAAAGAATATATTATACATGTTTCTGAAATGAATAGTAACACTGAATTCTTAAATATTAGTGTGGAGTTCATTCCAAACAGTAGTGTGAATAAGAAAGGGAAAAAAATGTTAACTACTCTCATTAGCAACTCTCATTCCCTGTCTCCCTGGAAAGAAATCAGTAGGCCTAGTTTTAATTTACTGCTGCCTCCTGTGATGGACTTTATAAGTATTAAAGGCCTTAGCCTTGCCAAACTTCACCTTTATGAAACAGAAGCTCTCAGAATTCAAGTACTTGAAGTTATTTAGTTGTGGTTTACCTCAGAACTGAGAAGCCTTAATTAAAGAAAGCCCTGTAATGAGGACAGGGTACACCTATAATCCTCTTTAAAACCACCTTTTACTTACGTCAACAGGGACCAGAAGACTTTTCCCAAGATGCTGATTAAAAGAGAGGCACCAGGCTTCGGTGTAACCATTCATATTAGGAACGTACTTCTTTATCGTCTCATCATTCAGCCTCAGCCACACACCATCATCATTGTGGATCTACGGGATACAAGCAACAGAAACAAGCCATGCCCGCCTGTCATTCTGAGGAAGGTAGCAAAGTTCTTAAAGGCTCAAAGCAGGCAAATAATGATGGACATGGAGATTAAGAATCTAGTTTTTGCATAAGTTAAGTATAAGAGAACATTTAAGGGAAAAAACCAGCAGGCCAAGCAGTATGATAATTCACATGGTGAGACTGTAAAACACATTGTAAAACACTTAGAAGTAAAAGCACAAAGAAGTCACACTTTGAGACAAGCACTTCAATAATAAAAGTAGATGTTTCCCAAAAGAACACAAGCCTTTCTTCCCCTCAATTTAGATTTTAATAATCAGGAGTTACATAATTGTATTATTAGAAAAATGTCTTGTCCCAAGTTAAGTGATACAATAAACCCATACAAAAACAAACAACATTTTAAAAGTTCAAGAAAAACTACTCTTTTTCACTGAATTCTCATCCTGGCTCTGACTAGCATGCTAATTTTTATCCTAAAAATATAATTTTAGTTCTTTATTTATTGATAAAGAAAAATAAATGCAATGTTTGAAACTCAATGAACAGAATTTTGAAATTCTGTGAAACAATTTTTCCAAACACTATCCAAACTGCTTAAAACATATTCTAACAAAAAATTTAGTAACCTTATATCATGCAAACGGTGCAAAAATTTTTCATCCAAAATTTATTACCAAGTGTTTCTTTACAAATTACCTCGTCAATGAAAGTGATGGTTCCATTGACCTTCACTATGCCTATCTGCTCACTCTGAAGGGAAGGGTGGCTGCGGATACGGAGCCCTGCACTGTCCTTGGCCACAAATTTTCGAACCTGAGAAAGGCAAAGACAGACAGATGAAACAGGGAAATCTTGGAAGAGAGACCTTATAAGTGGTAAGAGATAAATAGACTTGAAAGTATAATTCTGAGAAAGCTTCCGAAATTATTTGTAGCTGGTTTTCCTGTGCAAATAACAATGGCTTCTTTGTAACAAGAGAACATTTTTAAGTATTAAACTGTAAATCATTGAAAAAAAAAAGAAAATTATTTATAATTTTATAAATATATTAATATATTTATATTTATATATAAATATATTTATAAATATATTAATAAGTTCTTTTCTAAACCTTGAAGACATGATCAAAAGGAAAAAAGAGCCTCTTCTATTACCCATGTTTCTTTTTTTTAAATAAGTAAGTAGTTTACTAAAATTCCTATAGCACTTACTCTTTAGATGTTAGGAAATGAATTTAACAGCACAGGACACTTTAATCTTGACAACTTTACACACTTTAATGTCAACAGATGTTTTGTTAATTGTAAACTTTCAATAACAGGAAGTATACAGAGTCTATAAATTACTATAGGATTATACAAAGAAACCAAAAAGTACAGTTTTATACTTCAAGTATACCAGTCCTCAAGTTTACTAGGCATACTTAGAATTCAAATACTGAAATAAGTAAAATATTAGACGTTGGATGGCCACCTTGAAGCATAGTGAAGAAAATTAATAAATTTCAGACTGATTCATGTTCTGATTTCATTCTCCCCTAACCTTATTTGGTTGAGGTTCAGTCTTTGGTTTGACCAGCTGAGTTCCTGGTGGTATCATTCCTTTTGGTGGGTCTTTTACTTTGACTTCTAGGCCAGCATCTGTAAGAAAAGGAAGGGAACTGTAACATTTGAGAACATAAGGGCGGGAAGACCCTTAAACCTAACTTCATATACATTCACAGGCTGTTTTAGACAATTAAAAGAAATATCTGAATTCTCTCCTTCGAGGTGATTAATATTTAACAGTTAAAAAATAGGTGAGCATTTGGAAAAATGACTGTGAGATTCCAAAGGGGAGTCTCAGGGATTCAGGAAAAGAGGAGGGGCTATAGACCATATTAAATAATACTGAAAAATTGAAAATAACAAAAAAGAAACCCTCGTGTGATTAACATTATCTCATAACATCCAATCAGAGCACTACTCGTGATCTATACTAATCATCTCATGAGTAACAGGCAGCACAGCTTGGTGTTTACAAGTTGGGACTCTCATGTGAGACTTGATTGTTCCTAATTCAGTCATTAACTGTTTGGCTCTTTAAGAACAGCACCTATTTCATTGAGCTGTTGTGAGAAGGAAATGATTTTTAAAATACATATATATAGAATATATATATTTAACCATATATAGAGAGAATACATAAGATTGTATAAAAATTTTTATATATATTAAATAATAAATGTTAGCTATTATCATCATCATTATTCTAATGAAACTTGTCCTTGCCTACAGTCAAGCAAGGTCCTAGCCTACTATCAGTTTAGTCACCTCTGGGGAAAGTTGAATTAAGAAGTTGGGGAAGAAAATGAATGGTTCCAAGTGACTATGAATCTTTTTCTTCAATGTCATTCCAGAAAATATGTATGAATATAAATGGATTTTTCTTATTTATGTTAGTTTTCTTTACCCACTATTAGCAAAGATAAAATCTTTCTTGACTGTCTCTACTTTTGAACTTCTGTAATTTGTATCCCTTGCATGTCACTACTTATATTTTACTTCCTGTGATTTTGTTTGCCCCCTTTATCTTGCAACTATCAGTAAGCTGTTCACTTCACAGGAACTGTCTTATCTAGAACAATATTTCACTTAGAACCAACAGAAGTTTGCTGAACTAAAGGCTTTAAGGATACTCTGAAATAAGAGAGTACAGCAAAAGGCTGCCGCTAAAGGTGTCTAGGATGGGACAGATGAATCTGATATATCTAATCCTACAGTTGTTCTTTAGATGCTAAGTTGGGTCTGACTCTTTTGCGACCCCATGGACTGTAGAATGACAGGTGTCTCTGTCCATGGGATTTCTCAGGCAACAATACTGAAGTGGGTTGCCACTTCCTTCTCCAGGGGATCTTCCCAACCCAAGGATCAAATCCATGTCTCCTGCACCAGCAGTTGGATTCTTTACCACTTTGTCACCTGGGAAGCCCCAATCCTACAGTCACACTGCGTTTAATGTATATTCTATATATCTACAGTTACATCAAGGTAAAGCACCTCTTTATCTTCACTGTAAAAACAAACTAAAGTTTCCCAAAGGGTATTTTGGTGGACTGTTGGAACAATATTACTTTTATCTCTACCCTCTCTCTCTCTCTCTTCTCTACATGAAAGGGTTTCATGATAAGTATTAAATGAATTGAGAGGATTTTTAATTTCAGAATGTCTTAAAATTCCAAATATGATAATATGAATTGCATGAATATCTAAGATGAGACTACAGTATATGGGGCATTCTAAATCTACCTGATCACAGGAACCCATTTGCTTGAGGAGCATTAGAAAAGATAAGTGTTATAAGGAATCCATACTGATAAAACTTTTTAGAGCTTTCTTGTCCAACTGCTGTCCAAGTATATGGATAATTTAAAAATAAAGAGTAGAGAAAGATAAATCCCCAAAGGAAAGGTAACGTATTTTTCAAAGTTAGTGGAAAGTAAAGAAAACTCATTCTTTCAACAAGTATTTACTGAGCACCCATTGTGCGCCAGGCACTGAACCGCACTGGGAGATCCAAAGATGAAAGAGGCCTGCTCACAGCCAGGAGAAGACAACGTACCACAAAGCGGAGACGAGGCAGGCAAGTGGTTACAGGGCAGCATGGAGGACATGGAAGCTCACTAGGCACATTAGGGAAGGCAGGAAAGGAGTCAGGAGGGCTACAATGACCCATAAATTTTTACAAAATGTTAAGACCTTATAAATGCACAAATTAAGTACTCATTATAAAGGAGGACATGATGCTCCCTACAAGTTAGGAAGTCTGTCCATGTCTGTGATACATGGACAAGGGCAAGCTAGAACAGAAAGAGGATTTTGATTCTAGTTCTTTACACTAAGTAACTCACAACTTTAGAAAAATACCTATTTCAATGCCATCGATGGTAACATGAATAGTGTAGAGCCCAATAGCCCCTGGAGTCCAGTTGGCACAGTAAGTGCCATCATTATTAACACGAATCAGCATATTCTCACTGGGTCTGAAAGGAAACAAGATAGATACTGGAATATTTACTTCGGTTAAACAGCTGACATCATCATGAACAGGTGTTGGCAAACATTAAATTTCTGATTATATTATCACAATGAATAGCAATCTTACTGCCCTGTCATAGTATGTTTTCCTGCTCTCCATGATTAAATTTACTCTTTCTTCCTCACCACAAACCTCCAGCACTCCTCTTTCTGACTCTCAGCTGATCACGACCTCATCAGTTTCTTTCATTGAAAAACATAAGCAATCAGATGCAACCTTAAGGTTGCAATTAGATTAAATCTACTTTCCTCGACCTCCTGTTACAATGGAAGGAATGCCCCGGGTCTTGTCCAATGCCAACCCCTCCATTTGTGCTATGGATCTCATTCACTCAACACTTCAGTGATACCATTATCTTGCTCTCTTTTATTCATCATCAATTTCTCCCACTTTATTGGATCATTTCTATTTCTGTTTCATTTCTATAAAAACTTCAGGATGTCCCATCTTAAACACCTCCCCTTGATACTATACCTTTCCCTAAGACAGTCTCATACCTCTTTCCCTATTTACAGCAAAACTTACCTCAACAATTGTCAACAACCACTCTCCATTTCCTCATTTCCCATTCTCTTCCAATGCTTATCCTAACTATGCTTTTGCTCCCAATACTTCCTTGCAATTGATTATGTCACAGTCACCAAAGTCCACCATGTCCCCAAATTCAACGGCTGTTTCTTTATCTTCAGAAATCTCTCAGTGGCATTTGATAACTGACAACTCCTACTTTTTTGAAAAACCTTTTTGCTTCTGTGACATTCTTCTGATTTTTTTTGCACCTCACTGGCCACTCTTTCTAAGTGTTTTATTGGCTCTCTCTTTTCTGACTACCTTGGAATGTCCCAGGATTTAGGTCTAGGTCTCCTATTTTCTTTGAGTGTCATCTCTGCAGTTGATCATTCATTAATTTTAAATACCATACCTATAAAGATGATCAAAAATGTATTTCTCTTCTGAATTTCAAACTAGTATTTCCCGTTGCCCTGGGAATATCCCCTAATGAGCAAATAAAACAGTCGGCCAAAAAACATGCTTCAATTTGGAGTTAAAAGAATTACTCAGAGCTTAAAAACAGAGTTCTCATAACTAAGTTTCATAACAAGTGCAATATATATTAAAATCACTCTGCCACTCCATTAAGTGACAGAGAGAAGGAAATAAAAACAGAAAAAACAAACAAGCCAATTTATATACTTTTAGATACTAGTTATTTCTGTACTACCTTAGTATTATATAACATATTGGCAGTATTTACAGTTCAATATAAATACATGCTTCCTGCAAATCTACACATTATAAAACCTGTCATAAATCTCTACTGGGAATTTTAAAATGCTATAAAATATTTCCTTATAGAAAAGAAAGCTTGAAGCATGGTGATCTTAGTTGTAAGCAGCTGACAACATGTTTTGGCTAAGCTTTGAGGAAATGATCCTCACCTCTTAGGAGTTGGTGATGCAAAACGCAGTTCTTCAAATGAGTAATTTTCATAAACCTTTAAGAAAGAGACCATCAAGAATCACAAAATCATTAGAAACAATCTTAACTAATGCAGTGACAGAACACTCAATAAATGGTGCTGAGACGACTGGTTATCCATACAGGAGAAAAAAAAAACTCAATTCCTTACATCACACCATCTACAAAAATAAATTCCAGGTGTGTCAAAGACCTACATGTAACAAACAAAACATCAACAAATTCAGAAGAAAAAAAGGTTAATATGTTTTGAGCAATTAAAATTTTAAATTTCTCCAAAACAAGGACACCATAAAGAAATGGCAAAGATCAGCCTTCACCTGAAAGGGATTTGTGATTCATTTAACCAAAATGGGATACAAAGCCATAATACATAGAGAACAAATTAATACAAAAGAGAGAAACAACACAAAAGAAAGGTAAGTAAGGCAAGTCACTGAGGAGGAAATCTGAGGTGCCAATAAGCACTTAAAAAGTTGTTCAACTGAACCAGGAATCAAGGAAATGAAAATGAAAACAAGATAAACATAACACAGTCATTAAATTGTGTTGGTGAGAACCAAATGCTGGTGAGAACATGAGGCACCTAACACTTTGACACACAGCTCATGGGCCTATAAATTTTTGCAGTATTTAATACAGGTGAAGACAAGTATGTTCTACAACCCAGCAATTCCACTTCTAGATATGTATCTTAGAGAAACTCTTCTTCATGTACAAAAGGGAGTATCTGCGAATGTTTGATATAAGAAAACCTCCTTTCCTGAAACAATAACTAATATCTCAGAGACAGTTTGGCAATGGTATTCTGTAACTTCCCTATCCTGGGCCTCTTAGAACATTCCTTAAATACTGAATTCAGTCCTGGTAACTAGATTCTCAAAAGAAATTATACACTTAAGTATGCTACCAGGAAACTAAAAGAATGCCTAGAGAGGTAAGGAGGCAAGAAATTAAATTCTTTAAAGAAAAGTTGAATGAGAATGTTTAGCCTCAAATTCTTTAATAGTCAAAACTATCAGATTTTTAGTCCCTTTATTTCTTCAACCTCAATCATCTCAACTTCTACTTTGTTTTAGCCACTTGCACTGAAAGTCACGGACCTGTGACGTTACTTGCTCAGTTTTCTGCCTCTGTAACTCCTAACTGTTTCTATTCTTAGACTTCTCGTCCTTCTCACCTTCCCAGAATTCTCTCTCTGAATCCACTTTTATTTTCCTTTCCAAACCAGCTGGATTCCACTGATCTTTCTTTAACCACCAGATGCTCAACTTCCTTCTCAGTCACTCTTCCTTTGTTGAATTATCTGGGACAACATCCATGCCGAATCAATCTAAATGATTATGATCATTTTTTTTCATGTTCATAAGACTCATACTGCATTGCTAACACAGGATCTTCAGTTTCAACTGATTCTCCAAGAAGGGCTGATAAATCTTTTCTGATCACTTTTTCCTCATTCTGTACAATGACTATTTCATTTTTTTCCCTTTGTTTCAAAATCTTGATCCTAAGATTCATCACTCCCATCTCCAATCTAAGACATGTAAATTTCTATCATAAATAATTCTTTGGCCACACAACCTACAAATTTATTAGCAATTGATTACTTTATTTTCCCTCTCCTGGTACAGTGAAAGAGGTAACAGTCCTCTTATTTACAGCCAATCCCTCCATCTAAGCTAGATAACTATTTTTATCTCTCGGAGTATCTTCATTGTCCCTTCTCAAACGTCTCCTCAACAGCACTAAAAGATGTCTTTCTATATTCAATCTCAAGACTCTAAAGCCTTATCTCAATTCTATTTCCTCTGTCTCTTTTTATAACCAAACATCTTGAAAGACTGATGTACACTCATTTTGTCTTTAGCTATTCTCATCTCTTTAAAATTTTTTTTAAAAATTTGTTTATTTTCTAATTGAATAATTGCTTTACAGAATTTTGTTGTTTTCTGTCAAATCCCAACAGGAATCAACGATAGGTATACATACGTGCCCTCCCTCTTGAAACTCCCTCCCATCTCCCTTCCCATCTCACCCCTCTAGACTGATACTATTTTCACCTTCTCTTCACTGCAATTTAATTAACCAACTATGTCTCTAAAGCTGCTCCTGTCAAGATCACTGCTAGACCCTTTTCAAACTTCACTTCTGCAGCAAAACATCATTAATCTTCCTTAATATGCTTTCTGTGACTTACAAGCCATGGCTTGTAAGGCAGTTGGGGAAGTAGTTAGGAGATAAAATCTGGAACCGACTCCCTGGCATCTGGGTGATCTTTGACAACTTACTCAACCCCTCTATGCTTCGGTTTCCACATATGTAAAATGGGAATAAAAACCAGTGATGTACAGGGCTGTTATGAGAATTCAATGAGTCACCATATGCACTGCAGTGGTAAAAGGGCCAAAGGGAAGAATCAGTATCCTAGTTTGTACTAGCCCTCTGGCTGGTATTCTTGCCAATGTTTTTGTTTCCCTTCACTATTTTTTTTTTTAATCTAGTAAATCAATGTTTCTCAAAGTATAGCCTTTGAATATAAGTCATTCTGAATATTTGTTTTATGTATATAAATTCTGGAACCTCTTTTTAGACCTACTGAATCTAAATCTTTGGATGATAGGAAAATCTGCTTTTTAAGTAAGTGCTCCTGGTGATTCTGATGTGGACAGAAGTTTGAACATCATCATTACTGATGTTTCTCAGGACCCTGTCCTGGAACTTCTCTCTTCTCACCATGTTAGATAGACATCGTCTACTTCCATAATTTATGAGTAATCCAAGTGCTGATGACTCTCCAATTCTTTTCATGAGGGAAGATTGTGATCATGTCAGGTTTGTAGTTTCAGCTTCTTTTTATCTATCTTCAGATGGACACTTCAGAGGTATCTAAAACCATATCCAATGCTGAATCTATTACCCTCCTCAACCAAAAACTGCCCCTTCTCCAATATTATCACTCTTACTACTCAAGCTCAAAATGTGAACTTCAGGTTTTATTTCCTTCCTCTTTCTCTTCTCAGCATCCCCATTAGCCACCAAGTCTTACTTATCCTAAAAATCTCCTGAATCTACACTGACTGCAACTCACTAGTGCAAGGAATGAGCATATCTCACCAGATTAAGTCATCAGTCTCCTAAACGGATCTAAACCAAACCGTGTCTCTTGATTACCCACCCAATTACATTCTCCACATTCCACCATAATCTTTATAAAACAAAAAATTATGTCATTCCTCCAAATGAGAGCCCACAATGGCTCACACTGCTCTCTGAAAATAGAATAATTCCTAACTCTGATTTCAAATAATGACCATCTTGATAATTTAGATTAACACTGCCTCTAAAGATAAACTAAAAAAATGAGACAAAATTTTTAAAAAATCTGTCTAAAAGCCTCAAGCCCAAAGAGGGAAGAAACCCAAAGAGATAAGCCTAACATCTGGAAGAACCCAAAGCTGAAGGGGGCCTCAACAATAAGCTCAGAGTCCTGAAGGGCTATGTCCGAGGAATAATGGTCATTTGAAAATACACAAGCATTTTCACAGGAGCTGAAATGTTTGCGACATAAATGAATGGTAAAAAATAAAATTTCTCTGGGAAGTAAAATAAATTACCTTCATCATTGTTATGGCAATATATCGAGCCTCCTTCACTATCATGGGTTCATACGAAACATCCAGCTTTGGGGATGCCAGTCCACCAAAGGTCATGTCACTATTAGCAGGTGCAGGTGGTACTGCAGGACTGCCAGGAATCCTCTGAGGTTTCTTTACTTGCTCTTGTTGTAAAGATGTTTTTTTCTGAGAAACAGGAACGGCTTTCACTTCCACCTAACCAAGATATTATAAAAACCAAATGCCATTATTATATAACTGTCCGTGACACATCAAAAGAAGCAACTGACAACTTTAAACTGGCAATTCTGTAAGTTTTATGTTACCACTTGTCCCTCTTGGGCATTCTTTTTAAAGACTATTTAACAGTGCCAAATGATTATGAAGACTGCATCTCAACAGGGATCCTGAACACAGTGCAAAAGAGAGGCTTTTTTGGGGGGAATAAATAATCACAAATATCAAAACAAAATAAAAATATGTGCCACCATTAATAACATCTAGTAAAGGATAGTAAAATGTACCTACATTCTTGCTGGCATTAATTTCCAGTAATCTTCACATATTTTAAAGCACTAAACTCAACTTTAGCTATACTGTTCTGCAAAGAAAAAGTACTCCACTGACAGATGTCTTAGAAATTACCAGATAATAAAGCAAATTTTATACTTAAAACTTAAAGATGTTTATTTACTTTGCAGAAAGAGTACTATTAGGTAGTTCTGTCACCAACATGAACTATGAGGGCCAAACAATCTAATTAAACTTTGCAACCCAGTTTCTTCAACAATAAAATGGGGTATCTTTTATCTGCTTTACTGTAGCGATGCAAAGAACAGACTTCCTAACTTTCATGTTAAAACACTGAAAGCACAAACTGCCTCATAAACAACACTCAGAAGTACCTTCCAAGAATTATAACAGAACATTACATTGTTATTTGCTATGCACTGGCAAAAAACACTTCGTCCCTAGGCAACCACAAAGTTACCAAGGATTTAAAGATCATTTTAGCTCTTCATCATTCTGAGGGTCACCCAAAGTTTCTTCTGTTCTTTTCAGATACTACTTCTGTGGCTGGCAAGAACAGGTAATTCAACAAGAGGATCTTCATAGAAATAGAAAGAAATGCATAAATGAAAGTGACAAATATTACTTAAGTAATTGAGAGACATCCCAGGAACAAGGATTGTTTTTATCAATGTCATTCTAAGGAGTTAGTAGTTCTGAGATTCTGTCTACATAAAGTGCAGGGAGCAAACGTGTTTCACTAAATAACCACAATCCTTAGTTGGAGTTATGAGAAATCAGTATTTGGATTGACATCATGCTCTGGAAATATTAAAAACCCATCTGACTTTTTTAAAACACAGAAGTTTAAAGATAAATAGTAAAATTGTTCAGCTCATATACACTGCCACCATTATAAGCTTTAAATTTAAGTTTAACAAAGGAAAGAAAAAGTAAATGCTTCCAAATTTTAAGAATTTGATTTTAAATTATAGCTACTATTTTCATATATATTATTTTGATTTAATATTTCCTTAAACAACTATATTTACCCTAAGTAAATTAACAGTAGAAGTACATTTGCCTATATACCACCAACCTTGAAAGAAATCAATAAATAATTTCATACTCGATGAGAACTGAGATAAAAAATGATAACTATTCTGCTTTCTTTTATAAACTGTGCTTCTTTGTAAAATTTGTTATTCTTTTATTTCCTATGCAATTTTCTCTTTTTACTAACCACAATTTCCTTGGAGTAATCATTTTTATAAGTTAAAAAAAATTAGTAACAGTTGCAGTTTTAAAAAAGCATTTTGGATCTCAAAAATATTATCTGTAAACCAACTTCTATGTTCCAAATAATTGATTATTACTCTATCAGGACACTTCAGGAGTTTCTGATAAGCCATTTTTTGTTAACACTATCAGAATTACTTTATTCTCTATTCCATTTTTTTCTTACAATTTGTGATGTCTTTTACATTCTAAAGAGTAATTCTTAGCATGAAATCACTTTGATGGGGTATGATCTTCCTTAAAAAGGTAAGCTAGAAGAGAAAATGTAAGAGTGAAGCATACTGTATGGATACGCATTATGTATACTGTATGTAAATAAAAGAGTACATACTCTTCCATCCTATGTATGTTTGTTTGGGTCACAATGAAACTCTTGCGGGGGGGTCATGGCCAAAACACTGAAAGCCACTAGCAAAGCCTGAATTTTCTAGTATCAAGGCCAAATGCTCTTCCATATAGTTTTACTTACTGGTCTTAAGACATGTAAACTATATGTCTCTTGTCCTCTTTTTTTTTTTTTAAAAAAAACTATGAATCAAGTAAGTGGTGCCAGTGGTATTATGCTTCTCCATGGTACAAATAAAATTATGTACCAACTAGTTGAAAAAGTGCTAGTATATTGAGGTAAAATCAGCTTCTCTGTGAGTAAAAAATATTTCGAGGCTTAATCAACTCCAAATAACCTAATCACTTTGTAAACACAACTTTGAGGGACCAGCGTAGCTGGGGATTGCCTATACAAACTTTTGTTCGATATTCACTGTTTCCAGAAATCTAATAAAAGTTTTAAATAAGACATTTAATTAATATATAACATAGAGGACTTAATTTTATGCCTTTATTATAATATGCTCTAAAATGCCATTATTAATTAATGTCTCAGGGAAGAGGTATTCAGAGAACTATATTCTTCAGTATAGCACATAACTAGTTCCATTCCTCATTCTTTTACAAACCAAATTTAGGTATTTCTCATTTATTTAATAAGTATCAATATTATATTTTAAAGGCTGCTACAGTAGTACCAAATGCAAAACATATTTAAGTCTTTTAAAAACATACATAAAATTTTTAAATGTATTCTTTCATTGATTTATTCAATGACTAATATATGATGGTCTTCCCTCTGTGTGCTTAGCACTCTTTTTACGGACACTTTCTTATCCTCCCTTTGAATCACCATAGCATCCAGCGTATGTGAAGCAAAACCCAAAAAGTATATAACTTGGATAACTGAGTACTGATTAATGTGAACAAATCATTAAAATATTTTTCAGCTTCCTTCACTGCATGTAAGTAAGGAGTGCACTGCAAATAGACTCTAAGCTCTTGTCATTTCTAAACTTTTATGAGTTACAATAGTCAGTGCATAGATGCCTACTAATTTAATCCCAATACAATTACCTTCATGTTGGGAACGTGTACCACATCCCCATACTGGTCTTTCGTTTGCACCGTGATGGTAGTAGGCCAACCACACCGAATATCATCCTTATTCAGAATCAAAGATGTCTTCTGAGGATCAGCATAGGAATCTGGCTGAAGCCACCTAACAGGAATGAAAAAACAAGTAAACAAAAAACCAAACATTCATCAATATCTTCTGTAATTAAAATAAAACCAGCCCAAATGAATAAAACTACACTAAACAAAGTGCTAAAAGGATTATCATTTCCAACTCAGTAATAAGGACCACGAGCTTCCCAGATGGTGTCAGTGGTAAAGAACCTGTTGGCCAGTGAAGGAGACCTAAAGACCTAAGAGATAAGTGTTCAATCCCTGGGTCAGGAAGATCCCTCAGAGGAGGGTATGGCAACCCACTCTAGTATTCTTGCCTGGAGAATGCCCATGGACAGAGAAGCCTTGTGGGCTACGGTCCATAGGGTCGCAAAGAGTCAGACACGACTGAAATGACAGCACGCATGCACAGTAAGGACCACAAGTATTAATAACTTCCTTGGAAATCACTAATGACAAATTCATTAAACAAATATGCTAAAGCATATGAGATTTTTGATGATTACAAATAAAATAGAAACAACTATAAAATCAGAAAGTGTGAAATTTTAAAATAACCAAGAAAATGAGTTTAGGTTGCAAATACTTTGAAGTCCCAAATAACACTACTTAAGGAAGGTCTGCCTAATTGCCAACCTGAAGACCTGGGAAAGAGCAGCGTTTCTGTCAAAACAGAAACAGAAGTGACAGTTTGCTTGCTGGAGAGCAGAAGGTTCGAAATACACTACCTTCTCTTTACACAGCTTAGTAATGATTTTCCCCCACTATCATTCCTTCCATGCAAATTCTATTTTTTGTGATACCCATGCCTGAATTCACTGCATGATCTACATTCAAGTCGTCCTGTGAGATGAGTGATGAGTAAATTCTGTGATGTCTACTACACGAAAAGGTTCATGAAGAAGGTAGTGAGGCTGACTTAAAAGATGTTTTCTATTCTTTTCCAATCACCACTTTGGTTTTTAAAAACTAAAGAGTAATCTCTGTATTTTTAAAATTAAAGCCAGAAAGAGTGTCATATTTCTATATTTAATAGTGTGTGCCATGTACTTAGTCGCTCAGTCGTGCCCAGCTCTTTGCGACCTCATGGACTAGCCTGCCAGGCTCCTCTGTCCATGTGACTGTCCAGGCAAGAATCCTGGAGTGGGCTGCCAAGCCCTCCTCTGAGGGTCTTCTCAACCCAGGGATTGAACGCAGGTCTCCCACATTGCAGGTGTATTCTTTACTCTCTGAGGCATATTTACTAGTGAAATTACTCAAGCCAACATATTTGTTCATCTTCAAAAAAAAGCAAATAGCAACAAAACAAATGAGAACTCTACAATCTTAAATCATCTGATTTAAATTCTTAATTTATATCTGCATTAACTGTATATTTGGAAAAAATCCTCATATTAAGATAAATATAGCGACAAATTTAGGAGTTTAGTAGAGATATTATATATTACCATCAAATTCACAGACTTCTCTATTTTACCATGTAGTCTATATATTTTTAACAATTATTAAATATTTTAAAAATACATTGAAATATTAACTACTACTTTATATTTCAGAAAGTCAAAACACATAAACTACATTATTTTAGGTAGCACTGTAACATTCCAATGACTTCTCTCCTTTCTCTTCAGAAATGAAAACTAAGGTAAGCCCTGGAGGAAAATCACTGTAGGACTTAAGAGTGCATTACCTTGCAAGCCTTCCACCACTTGATCCTGGAACACAAGCAATAAAATCGTCCAGAAAGGATTGTTCATTGCTCTGGATTTGAAGTGGTAAGTTTCCTTCCAGTGCCTCCAATATAGTTGGTGAATGAGAAAGAGCTAAACCCTTTCCAAGAATACCAGAATGGGTTTTGCACACCTGTTGGGTAAAAGAGAACATTTATATTTTAAAATGTAAAACTTTAATCACATGATTATTTTGAATTTGCACCCAATTTTAGATAGGCCTTTTTTGGGGAAATCATTTTCTCCCCACATCCCAGGGTTCCTTTACTCTGTACAGTAGAAAACTTCCAAAAAAAAAAAGAAAGAAAATTTCCAGCAGGGAAAAAACTTGGGATAATACTTCCAGTTTCATTCCTCTCACAAAAGTAAGTGATTTATCTGAGTTTTGCAGGTTAGAGCTAATGCTGCATTCCCTCCCACTCAAGCTCTCCACATGTTTCTCTCCATGTGCCACATCCCCATTTGTCAGGGCCAGGGCTCCCCTCTAAAGACAGCTATAGAGGTTTCCTGCTTTCTGTGTCTCCGTTATTGGTAGTTCTCTTGGGTAGTCTGTGCTCTTGGGCAGGTGGATACCAAGGTCTTGACTCAGGCAAAGCGTTGATGGAAGCCTGACTGTGGCTGCACATACACTGCATTAGTCTGTGTAAGCCTTATTAAAGTTAAGGAAAAAGGGCAGATAAAACAGAAATTTTAGCTCTCAGCTAGATGGGAAGCACGCCTTACATTTTAGGAAGACTTGCTGTAAGTGCTAAAACTCTAGAAAAATCTTAATGATTGTATATTAAATTTCAAAACAAAATCTTTTTCATAGAAAATGATTATATTTCCAGTTCAATTTCTACAACAGTAACTTCTGCATTTTAAGAACCATGAAATTACAAAATCATAATTTTTAATATCAAACAAACGAGTTCAAATCCAGACTTTGGACAAGTTATTGCTATGTCCTCTTGAGCTAACAAGTTATAGACCATTCCTGAATCAGTGAAAGGTATAAATTGGTGATCAAATGATCTCTTGTAGTTATTATACAATTTAAATAGCTCATTTAAATGGGGATCCCCAAGTGATGCAGTGGTAAAGAATCTGCCTGCTAATGGAGGAGATGCAAAGAGGTGTAGGTTCGATCCCTGTGTCCAGAAGATCCCTGGAGGAAGAAATGGCAATCTACTCCAGTATTCTTGCCTGGAAAATTCCATGGACAGAGGAGCCTGGTGGGCTGCAGTCCATGAGGTTGCAAAGAACTGACATGACTATGCAACTAAGTATACACACACAACATATTTAAATGCTCACTACCTAACAAGCAGTGGGTGTTTAATATATGTTAGACCATCACAATGACTACCTTACATGCCAAAAAGGTGTGTAATTTGGGACATCACTTTTTTCTTTACAGGGGTACAATAAAGACCTCCTCACATCTGGCCTAAATGACATTCTATAAGCCATAATACCTGGGATGATGAGCTACTTGATGGATTTCCTTAGCTAGAATGCCATATGACACATAGCATGTTCATTAAAGATTTTTTGAATTAATCTTTATTTTTATATCTTAAGATACAGAGATTTAACTTTTCTAAAAGGAAAACGAAAGCTGGTGGGGTTTTAAAAAAAAGTTAAGTTTCTTAACATTACTGAGGACACCATTGCTCCCTACAATTAGAGCACAGTGATCAAGATCAAGGACTTTGTCACCAAATTGCCAAAGGTCAAATTCTAGACCAGTTGCTCACCAGCTGGGTGATTCCGGGCCTGTTAAGTTCTTTGTATCTCAGTTTCCTTATCTATATTTAGGAGTTACTACTTCATGGGATGTTGTAAGGACTAAATGATTTAAAAATATAAAATTGTTTGGAATAGTAATTGATAAAGATCAAATAAATGTTTGTTTTTATTATTACTGCTGTAATCATTTCAGAAAATAAATAAAATGTAAACCACTAACTATAAGTATTAGAAGACCTGGATACCAGTCTCGATCTCCCAGTTGGCTGAATTTTTAGATAAATCAAAATTTCTCTGAACTGAAGTTATACTTGTCAGATACAAGAGAAAACAGTGATTTAAAAGTTTAACTGCAGAAATAGACAGATAATGTCAAAAATATGGCAAACTACTGGAGAAGGAAATGGCAACCCACTCCAGTATTCCTGCCTGGAAGATTTCAGACAGAGGAGCCTGGTGGGCTACAGTCCATGAGGTCACAAAGGGTCAGGCACGACTGAGCACATCAGTACAGTATATGGTAAACTATAAAGCTGCTCTATAAATATTATTCCATTACTATTACCAACGTCTTTTTTCTAACTGGTAAATAAAACTTCTTTCAAGATCTAGTTTAAATGTCCACCACTGTACAAAACTCTCCTCTGGGCCCTTGGCACTTGATAGCTCTTCTTCCTCTAGCAGGGCTTACATCTCACTCCAGCGTCAACACCCACTGTGCAGTTCAGTAAGGGCTCATATAGGGGTTGATTCCATCAAGGGGAGCAATTACGAATTATTTATCTTTATATAACTGCCAACTGTGGAATCAAACACTCAATGAATCAGTGCTATGCTTAAGAAAAACAAGGTTGACTTGAGTGAAAATTTGGCTTAAAATTAATGTACAAAGTTTATCCTTATAATTATTGAGGACAATACCTGTAAAGCAGCCTCTTCAAGAATTTCAAGATCCTCCTCTAATTCATTACCTGGTATGTAAATGAAAAGGTTTACCAAAATATATCAATGCTTCATTTAATTTTCTAGTCTTCTCCATTCATTACACGTTCTCCGAAAAGTTGATATTCCAAATTGAAGAGAACTGCTATCATTCTGGATAAATCTCAGTGGTTTAAATTATAAAATGCTTATTTTCAGTGTGAATATAAGCTGCAATTCTCAAGACAATACTAAAAAAAAGCACCCACCAAGTGTATCAAAAGATATATATTACATTTATATACACAAATGTATATTTTTACTTTAGTGTATTTACCTTTTGTCTAAGAAAAAAAGAGGAAACTGATTATTCAGAACCTGAGTTTTCCATTTTCAGTTATATTACAGAAGAACTTCACCTTTAGGAGACCACAGTTAGTGACAGGAAAGACCAAGACAGTGACTGTGTTCTCTAGCCATTTTCTGCTTTACTGCTTGATGCAGAACATGTACTGAATTCTCTCTGATAGCTTAAGAACTTACAAAATATTATAACCAAAGTGATACATGTTCAAAGGGAAATATTTGAATTATACAGAAGTGTAGAATGAAAAATTCTGCCACCATCCCCTTTCAAAGATAAAGAGGTTCAACAGTTTCCTATGTACTGTTCTAAAAACTTTGTATGCAAACAATAATTGTATGTATGTATGTGTCAACCTACACACACGGGAACATACACATATATTTACACACATATATATATACACACATATGATGTTAAAAAAATGAACATCATATAATTATATAATCTGGACATCTTTCTTGGCCTGGACATATAGGTTTACTTTTTTGTTACTGTATTTTAACAGCTGCTTATATTTGTTTTGTTTAGATATACCATCGCTGATTAAACAGTTCCCAACTGACAAACATTTTGGTTGCTCCTAGGTTTTATAACCACAAGTACTGATATATTAATCTATCTTATAATGTATGTTTTTGAGTATTTGTGTAAATATGTATAAAAATGCTATATCAAAAGGTATATTTATATAAAATTATATATAGCTATTGACGAATTTCCTTCAGAGGTTGTATCCATTTCCCTCATATGAACAGAACACAAATATCTCATTGTCTACAGTATAGTAAGCAGCCCATGAATATATGTGACTGTTAAATTCATTTTACTAAACTATTTTCAAGATACTTTTCAATAAACATTCTATTCGTAATTTTGCAATTTTTAAAAAAATCATAAATACCTAGTACAAGATCACACTTACCAATAGGAAGTGCTAAATCCTTTTTCATCAAAGCTGCTGCACAAACCCCACCGAGATTAGCTAGTTCTTTTTCCAACTGAATGACTCCCTGGAGAGTTGAAAAAAAATTAGATGCTATAAAAACTGCTTGGAAGAAGAAATTTTTGAGAGATGTGGATTATCAAAAAAATGTGACTTGCATTCCAGCATAATGTTTGAAATGAAAAGGAAGCATGTGTTAGCAGCTAATGGTTAATTAAGAGTGTAAGAGATTCAATATTATGTCTCACGTTGGTTATATTGTTTCAGACCAACAAGTTTCAGACCAACAGCTCATAGTCCAAAGGATTTTTCATTTATTACTTTGAAGGAATATGATCACTGTTTCACCTTGACTTTTTTTTAAACAGTACTATTTGAAATGTTTATGACAGATACTAAGTTAGTGCCATTGTGAAATTAACTTACATAAATCACTCAGAAAGGTACAGTCACCAACCAGGTTTGGAACAGGCACGATTATATCATGTCTTTAAAGGCTGGGTCATGTTGCACAGACTCTGATCTCTCCACATATTAAAAGCAGCAATACCAGACACAATTAATTTGTACAAAATTAAACTACAAAATAGATTATACACCCTAGTTTAAAATAAAATTTCAGGCTTCTTGAATATAAACAGCAAGCACAATCCAAGTCAACAGTAGCTCTTAGAAATACAATCTTCCTTAACAGAATAAGAAGATAATTCATTCTCACCTCATCAGGTCCAGGGCTAAACTCATATCCAATTGCAAAACATTTGAAACCATAGAAAGAAGCTTTGTCATCTTTCACATAATCTGATGCAGTCTCCAATGAAAAAAGGGCCTCATTCCCTAAGGAAAAAAACTAACACTGAGTTCAAAATCTGAAACAACTTTATTAAAATCTCCTTACTTTTATCCATCTCAAGATAGGTAGCAATACAAATCAGGCTTCCTGGGGGGCACAGTGGTAAAGAATTCATCTGCCAATGCAGGAGCTGTAGGAGACGTGAGTTTGATTCCTGGGTAGTGAAGATCTCCTGGAGAAGGAAATGGCAACCCACTCCAGTATTCTTGCCTAGAAAATCCCATGGACAGAGAAGCCTAGTGGACTACAGTCCATGGGGTTGCAAAAGAGTCGGACATGACTTGAACACACACGCACTAAACAATGTAGTCGGTGTTGGGGTCTCTGACATTTACTTGAACAAAACTGTGCTAAAAACAACACTAGAAACATTAAAACCATAGCAGGTTGTTATTTTTCTTTATGATTTAATTCCTCTTAATCACATGTCCTAAGTAAGTTACATGAGCAATCACTGTCAATTATCTGTCAATTACTGAAGTGACCTGTGTGTGTAAGTAGCTCAGTCATGTCCAACTCTTTGCGACCCCACGGACTGTAGTCCACCAGGCACCTCTGTCCATGGTAATTTCCTAGCAAGAATACCGAAATGGGTTGCTATTTCCTTCTCCAACTGAGGTGACCTGGGTTAGTCTTTTTTCTAAGCTGGAATCTGGCTTTGATCTCTTCACAAACAAACATGACAGATCAGATCAGAAGAAAGAAGTTTCTGAATTCAAACTGGCTATCAGTTTGCAGGAACACAAGAGTACTTATGGTTAAGTGGTTAAAAAAACAACAGACTACAATAACAAATGTGTGGCACCCACCTGGCCACTAATACCCTTCAAGCTTGAAAACAAAGCTTTACATAACTCAGTGGGCTCCATGGGTCACTAGCTCTCTTGAAACAAAGAAGTCCTCGGCAACTTTTTAAAATTCAACACTTACTGGGAAAACAAAGACCTAATCCAACTTTTTCTACTGTTTGGCCTCAGTATTAACTCTCTGCTTTAGTCAAGCTTCCCTGGCGGCTCAGACAGTAAAGAATCTGCCTGCATTGCAGGAGACCTGGGTTCGGTCCCTGGGTTGGGATGATCCCCTGGAGAGGGCATGGCAACCCACTCCAAAACTCTTCCCTGGGAGCCCATGGACAGAGGAGCCTGGAGGGCTACAGTCTATGGGGTCGCAAAGAGTCGGACACAACTGAGTGACTGACACACTCTTTGGACAAGCTAATCTTTTCTCACAAGATCCTCAGAACAGTCTCTTTCCTAAACCTTGGTCATGTTAAGCCCAGTGCCCAGAAAAGTCTTCTTCACTAATCAAATGCAATCTAGATACAGAGCAGGTCTTGAAGACATTCTTCTAAAAATTAAATAAACATTTTCAATGGTGTATCTTTACTAAACATAATTCTCATAAATGCATGTATTTTACCATATAAAACAAAATAAGACAAAAAAAAAAAAAAAAAAACAAACTTACCTGGCAACACTAAAACCATAATAGGCCACCCAGAGGACCCTGAAAATTTTTTTAGTTCTATCCAGGAATTCAGATTTTCATGAACAGCTGTCAACTTTGGTCCATATCCTGAATTCTGAACAGTTCTAACAGGGATCAACAAACGGAGGACGTCTTCCGACTGCGCAGTGCCACACTGAGGGTCAAACTCGAGCGTCATCCACCGCACGCACTCTGGGAATGTCACCTGAAGTCGACAGACAAGAGGTCACTCGCATGAGAAGAATCAGATTTTAGCTTCTGGTCTAGTTTAGAAATAGGACATCACACTGGAAGGATGATGCCTTCAACTTACTGTAACATAAATGTTAAGTAAGGAATTAATACTGTAAAGTTTTAAGAAATAAGCGATCAGAAACCAAGGTATTAATGGTCAGTATCAATTGTCTCTGCTCTCCCACTGTAATATCTATTGTTTTCTATCTAATATGTGGTTGATACTGCATTGTGTTTAAGTACATACTGATATCATTAAAAGAACAATTACAAAACTGCTTAATTTCTGAAAAAAAAATAAGCTACCTGATTTTCCTGTGGAAGAGCTTATTTAAATAATAAATTTTCCATTTCAGTTAGTATGCATTTAAGGAATATAGGTAGGCAACTGACAATGTAATTGGATAGGTAAAATATAAAGATACATTGATGGAAATGAATAAATCATTAACATGTCAGGTTTTAGTCACTTTTAGGTTATCTACTCAGAGAAGGCAATGGCACCCCACTCCAGTCCTCTTGCCTGGAAAAGCCCATGGACGGAGGAGCCTGGTAGGCTGCAGTCCATGGGGTCACTAAGAGTCAGACACGACTGAGCGACTTCACTTTCACTTTTCACTTTCATGCATTGGAGAAGGAAATGGCAACCCACTCCAGTGTTCTTGCCTGGAGAATCCCAGGGACGGGGGAGCTTGGTGGGCTGCGGTCTATGGGGTTGCACAGAGTCGGACACGACTGAAGCAACTTAATAGCAGCAGCAGCAGATTATCTACCATTCACAGTACCTAGTACAAAGGCTTCTTCTCATTAACCAAAAAAATTTTGCAACTTCAAATACTAAAAGAATATAAACACACACACTTATACACTTGATAGAAGCCTAGATTTTTATAGTTTTCTATCCTAAAATTTTACTGTATGCAGGAGTTTATGATGGCACATAATTACATGTATTTTAAATCCCATTTTAAAGTTTCTGTCATCATCATAGCAGAAAGAATTCTGTAATTGTAGTCAAATTACAGTTAAGCTGGACCATGTCAAGTAGTAAACTATGAATTGGTTGTAGGACATGACATAAACCTTAAGAAATTTCCCAAGTATGATATTAATATAAAAAAATTTACTTTAGACTATATTTAGTAGTAGATTTTTTACAATCCTTAAATAAAAAGCTCAACTTAGTTCACAGTAACATAAATGTAAATTAAAACTAAACTGAGGCACCATTTTCCCAACATTCTTCCCATTATATTGGCAAAAGCTCCCAAATTTAAACACATACTCCTCTGGGGAGGCCGTGAGAAAATAAGCATTCCAATATATATTGTTGGTGGGACACAGAAAGCCATAACTTCAATGGAAGGGAACTGTCAACATCCAGCAAAACTACATATGCATTCACCCTCTGAATCAGCAATTCCAGATACACTGAGCACAAGGCTCCTCATTCTCTGCTTAACTCAGCAATCCTACTTCTAGAAGTTTAGTTTGAAGATATGCTTCTAACAATATGGAAACAAAAACAAAAAACCCCAATCGTATGCACAGTTATTCATTGCAAAAAAAAAAAAAATGAAAACACCCCAGATGCTCACACATCAGACTGACTGAAAGACTATGACACATCTTGACAACACTGGGGCACTATGAAGCTGTAAAAAGGAATGAGGATGATCTCTGTGCATGGATGTGGAGAGGCTTTTACACACACTGTTACTTTTAAAAAGCAAAGTACAGTGTGCTATTCTTTTAAACAAAGAAGGAAAATAAGACTACATCTAAATCAATCTTTCTGATTTTTTTCCCAAAAAAGAATGCAGCAAGGATAAACCATGATACTCACTGCAGTAAGGCAAAAGCAGAGAAGGAAAAGGACTTATGAGTATGTTGCTTTATGTAATGTTATTTCTCTAACTGTATTAGTATTTCACATAGTTTAAAACTAAAATTAAATCAAGTGGGGCAGGGGAAAAACTCATAAAAGTTAAGTACAAATAAACACGACTAACTTTATATTAAACTCATCATACAGCCACCGACACACAAATATGAACTACTCCAAACAAATTTTGAATAAAGTATTTTGATTATATTAATGTTAGTAGGGTTAATATCAAAAACACTGCAAAGAAACTGTTTATTTTATGTAGTATTTTTAATTTTTATAGTGGCATACAGAAACGAAAATGGTATGAAGAAAATACCTCAACGGTTTTGACTGGAATTAGTAAGAAATGCTCAAAAACTGATGAAAATACAGAAAAAGGACACCGAATCTAGTCTGAACAGATTCCCCTGATCAAATCAATTGAAATTTGAGCATCAAACTGAATCACAATAAAAGATTGTAACACTGAGCAAAAAGAGAATCTTTGAGTACATACTGGTATAAACACATGAAATAAATATATAAAAGAATACACTTTTTAAAGTAGAAGGGATGGGAAACTCTCCTTTACAACAGAACACCAGTTGGGAGGAAAAACAGAAATAGAAAGCCACCATACCAATAAATGATTTGGGTAAGAATAACCAAAGGGTGCTAAAATTTGTTGAAAGACAGTATTTTCAACACAGTCTCTAACCCATGGATATTTTTACCCATTGACATTTTCAAAGGAAAAAAAAAGTTTCTTTTTCTGGTGGAACTGTCACCTTAATCAAGTGACTAAGTACTTCCTGATGGAATACACTGAGGAGAACAGGACAGGCTGCCACCCAAACTGCACAGCCTGAATCTAATCACTAAAAACAATCAACGGGGGAGGAGCCAAGATGGCGGAGGAACAGGACTGCAAGACCACTTTTCCCCTACAAATTCATCCAAAGAATAATTCAACGCAGAGCAAACTTCACAAAACAACGTATGATCGCTAGCTGAGGATATCAGGCGCCCAGAAAAGCAGCCCATTGTCTTCCAAAGGAGGTAGGACGAAACATAAAAAGATAAAAAGAGAGACAAAAGAGCTAGGGACGGAGACCCTTCCCGGGAAGGGAGTCTTAATAGAGGAAGTTTCCAATCACTAGGAAACCCTAGCACTAGCCGGTCTGGGGGAAGTTTTCGAATCTCGGAGGGCAACCTAACTGGGAGGAAAATAAACAAATAAATAAATAAACCCCACAGATTACGTGCCTAAAAGCAACTCCCAGCATAAAAGTACCCCAGATGCCCGCATCCGCCAGCAGCAAGTGGCGTTGCTTAGGATAAGGACCAGGCCTGGGTGCCCTGAGGGCAATCAGAGGGCGCTTTTGTGAGATTCCAGCTTAAACTGTGAGATAGCAAAAGAGAGAGAGAAAATTAACCAGCATGAACACACTGCAGGCCGTTCGCAGAACAAAGGGACCGAGCAAGTCCAGAGAAGAGCTCGAAGGCTGTGGACTGGCCCAGCCCCACCGGAGGCAGGAGGCAGGGGGGAGGGGAAAGGGACAAACTCGGCCCCAAAGACGGCATCCCTTACCACACTGCAAACAGGCCTCCAGTTTCTAACCAAAGACTTCCTGAGATTCTGCATGGTCGACATCCGCTGGGAGGGTCGCGGCTAAACACAGGGCGCACGCACACAACCGGCGCGGGCGGAAACTAAGGCTGAGGCCGCGGAGGGGAGAAGGTGCGCCGCACCCGGGGAGAGTGCGCCCGTCAAGCTCCTGGCTGCCTGAGCTGCTCGGGCCGGGGAAGGCGCAAAAAGCAGGCGCAACCAAGTCCGTGCTTTTGTGGAATACCCAAAAACTGGAACCGCAGGCAAGGCAGGGCAGTTCCATATAGAGCAGCTGGGAGCCTGAGCAGCGTAGAGAGGAAAGCAGCACCAGCCCCTCCCCGCAGCGCGACGGAACTAGCGACCTGAACAAGAGACCACCTCTGCCCGCCTGTGTCAGGGCGGAAAGTAGGCACTGAAGAGACCGGCAAACAGAAGCCAAATAAACAAAGGGAACCGCTTCAGAAGGGACCGGTGCAACAGATTAAAATCCCTGTAGGTAACACCGACTACACCGGAAGGGGCCTATAGATATCGAGAAGTGTAAACTGGGATGAGGAGCTATCTGAAACGGAACCGAACCCACACTGACCGCAACAGCTCCAGAGAAATTCCTGGATATATTTTTACCTTTTTTTTTCTTTTTTATTTTTTCTCTTGTATTTTCTTTTAAAATTCCCTATTACTCCCCCATTACTCCTTAACTTTCATTTTCATATATTTTTACGATTTTTTTAATTAGGAAAAAAATTTTTTTTTTTTTTTTTCTCTTATTTTCTTTTAAAGACCTCTATTACTCCTCTACTACTACTCAAGTTTCACTTTCATTTCACTATAACCTTGCAAAAAAAAAAAGAGAGAGAAGCCCTGTTTTTAAACCAAACTTCATATATATTTCTAAAATTTTTTGTGTTTTTGTTTGTTTTAACATTGTATTTTTAAGAGTCTAACCTCTACTCTAGATTTTTAATTTTTATTTTTCAGTATGTGATATAAATTTTGGACATTTAAGAAGCCAATATTCAGTTCCCATTTTTACTCAGGAGGGTGTTGATTACTTTCTCCCACTTTTGACTCTCCGTTTTCTACCTCAGAACACCTCTGTTTCCTCCTTACCCCTTCTCTTCCCAATCCAATTCTGTGAATCTCTGTGGGTGTCTGGGCTACAGAGAACACTCTGGGAACAGACAACTGCGTAGATCTGTCTCTCTCCTCTTGAGTCCCCCTTTGTCTCCTCCTGCTCATCTCTATCTCCCTCCTCCCTCTCCTCTTCTTCATGTAACTCTGTGAACCTCTCTGGGTGTCCCTCACGGGGGAGAATCTTTTCACCATTAACCTAGATTCTAAGTTTTATTATCAGTGCTGTACAGTTGGAGAAGTCTTGAGACTACTGGAAGAATAAAACTGAAATCCAGAGGCAGGAGACTTAAGCCCAAAACCTGAGAACACCAGAAAACTCCTGACTACATGGAACATTAAGTAATAAGAGACCATTCAAAAGCCTCCATACCTACACTGAAACCAACCACCACCCAAGAGCCAGTAAGTTTCAGAGCAAGACATACCATGCAAATTCTCCAGCAACATAGGAACATAGCCCTGAGCATCAACTTACAGGCTGCCATAGTCACACCTGACACATAAACCCATCTCAAAACTCATTACTGGGCACTCCATTGCACTCCAGAGAGAAGAAATGCAGTTCCACGCACAAGAACACTGACGCAAGCTTCCCTAACCAGGAAACCTTGACAAGCCAATCGTCCAACCCCACCCACTGGGTGAAACCGCCACAATAAAAAGGAACCACAGACCTCCAGAATACAGAAAGCCCACTCCAGACACAGCAATCTAAACAAGATGAAAAGGCACAGAAATACCCAACAGGTAAAGGAACATGAAAAATGCCCACCAAGTCAAACAAAAGAGGAGGAGATAGGGAATCTACCTGAAAAATAATTTAGAATAATGATAATAAAAAGGATCCAAAATCTTGAAAACAAAATGGAGTTACAGATAAATAGCCTGGAGACAAAGATTGAGAAGATGCAAGAAATGTTTAATAAAGACCTAGAAGAAATTAAAAAGTCAATTAAAAATGAATAATGCAATAAATGAGATCAAAAACACTCTGGAGGGAATCAAGAATAGAATAACGGAGACAGAAGATAGGATAAGTGAGGTAGAAGGTAAAATGATGGAAATAAATGAAGCAGAGAGGAAAAAAGAAAAAAGAATCAAAAGAAATGAGGACAACCTCAGGGACCTCTGGGACAATGTGAAACGCCCCAACATTCGAATCATAGGAGTCCCAGAAGAAGAAGACAAAAAGAAAGGCCATGAGAAGATACTTGAGGAGATAATAGCTGAAAACTTCCCTAAAATGGGGAAGGAAATAGCCACCCAAGTCCAAGAAACCCAGAGAGTCCCAAACAGGATAAACCCAAGGCGAAACACCCCAAGACACATAGTAATCACATTAACAAAGATCAAACACAAAGAACAAATATTAAAAGCAGCAAGGGAGAAACAACAAATAACACACAAAGGGATTCCCATAAGGATAACAGCTGATCTATCAATAGAAACCCTCCAGGCCAGAAGGGAATGGCAGGACATACTTAAAGTAATGAAAGAGAATAACCTACAACCTAAATTACTGTACCCAGCAAGGATCTCATTCAGATATGAAGGAGAATTCAAAAGCTTTACAGACAAGCAAAAGCTGAGAGAATTCAGCACCACCAAACCACCTCTTCAACAAATGCTAAAGGATCTTCTCTAGACAGGAAATACAGAAAGGTTGTATAAACGTGAACCCAAAACAACAAAGTAAATGGCAATGGGACCATACTTATGAATAATTACCTTAAATGTAAATGGGTTGAATGCCCCAACCAAAAGACAAAGACTGGCTGAATGGATACAAAAACAAGAGACCCATCTTAAAACAAGAGACACATACAGACTAAAAGTGAAGGGCTGGAAAAAAATATTTCACGCAAACGGAGACCAAAAGAAAAAAGGAGTCGCAATGCCCATATCAGATAAAATAGACTTTCAAATAAAGGCTGTGAAAAGCGACAAAGAAGGACACAACATAATGATCAAAGGATCAATGCAAGAAGAAGATATAACAATTATAAATATATATGCACCCAACATAGAAGCACCGCAATTTGTAAGGCAAATGCTAATGAGTATGAAAGGGGAAATTAATAGCAACACAATAATAGTGGGAGACTTTAATACCCCACTCACAACTATGGATAGATCAACTAAACAGAAAATTAAGAAGGAAACACAAACTTTAAATGACACAATGGACCAGCTAGACCTAATTGATATCTGTAGGACATTTCACCCCAAAACAATCAACTTCACCTTTTTCTCAAGTACACACGGAACCTTCTCCAGAATAGATCACATCCTGGGCTATAAGTCTAGTCTTGGTAAATTCAAAAAAATTGAAATCATTCCAGTCATCTTTTCTGACCACAGTGCAATAAGATTAGATCTCAATTACATGAAAAAAATTGTTAAAAATTCAAACATATGGAGGCTAAATAACACACTTCTGAATAACCAACAAATCATAGAAGAAATCAAAAAATGCACAGAAACAAATGAAAATGAAAACACAACAACCCAAAACCTATGGGACACTGTAAAAGCAGTGCTAAGGGGAAGGTTCATAGCATTACAGGCTTACCTCAAGAAACAAGAAAAAAGTCAAATAAATAACCTAACTCTACACCTAAAGCAACTAGAGAAGGAAGAAATGAGGAATCCCAGGGTTAGTAGAAGGAAAGAAACCTTAAAAATTAGGACAGAAATAAATGCAAACGAAGCTAAAGAGACCATAGCAAAAATCAACAAAGCTAAAAGCTGGTTTTTTGAAAAAATAAACAAAATTGACAAACCATTAGCAAGACTCATTAAGAAACAAAGGGAAAAGAGCCAAATTAACAAAATTAGAAATGAAAATAGAGAGATCACAACAGACAACACTGAAATACAAAGGATCATAAGAGACTACTACCAGCAGCTCTATGCCAATAAAATGGACAACTTGGAAGAAATGGACAAATTCTTAGAAAAGTATAACTTTCCAAAACTGAACCAGGAAGAAATAGAAGATCTTAACAAAATGATCACAAGCACAGGAAATCGAAACTGTAATCAGAAATCTTCCAGCAAACAAAAGCCCAGGACCAGACGGCTTCACAGCTGAATTCTACCAAAAATTTAGAGAAGAGCTAACACCTATCTTACTCAAACTCTTCCAGAAAATTGCAGAAGATAAACTTCCAAACTCATTCTATAAGGCCACCATCACTCTAATTCCAAAACCAGACAAAGATGCCACAAAAAAAGAAAACTACAGGCCAATATCACTGATGAACACAGATGCAAAAACCCTTAACAAAATTCTAGCAAACAGAATCCAACAACATATTAAAAAAATCATACACCATGACCAAGTGGGCTTCATCCCAGGAATGCAAGGATTCTTTAATATCCTCAAGTCAATCAATGTAACACACCACATTAACAAATTGAAAGATAAAAACCATATGATTATCTCAATAGATGCAGAGAAAGCCTTTGACAAAATTCAACATCCATTTATGATTAAAACTCTCCAGAAAGCAGGAATAGAAGGAACGTACCTCAACATAATAAAAGCTATATATGACAAACCCACAGCAAGCATTACCCTCAATGGTGAAAAATTGAAAGCATTTCCCCTAAAATCAGGAACAAGACAAGGGTGCCCACTCTCACCACTACTATTCAACATACTTTTGGAAGTGTTGGCCCCAGCAATCAGAGCAGAAAAAGAAGTAAAAGGAATCCAGATAGGAAAAGAAGAAGTGAAACTCTTGCTGTTTGCAGATGACATGATCCTCTACATAGAAAACACTAAAGACTCTACCAGAAAATTACTAGAGCTAATCAATGAATATAGTAAAGTCACAGGATATAAAATTAACACACAGAAATCCCTTGCATTCCTATACACTAACAATGAGAAAACAGAAATTAAGGAAACAATACCATTCACCATTGCAACAAAAAGAATAAAATACTTAGGAGTATATCTACCTAAAGAAACAAAAGACCTATACATAGAAAACTATAAAACACTGATGAAAGAAATCAAAGAGGACACAAACAGATGGAGAAACATACCGTGTTCATGGATTGGAAGAATCAATATTGTCAAAATGGCTATTCTACCCAAAGCAATCTATAGATTCAATGCAATCCCTATTAAGCTACCAACGGTAGCTTAACAAATAATTTCTCAATTTGTATGGAAATACAAAAAACCTCGAATAGCCAAAGTAATCTTGAGAAAGAAGAACGGAACTGGAGGAATCAACCTGCCTGACTTCAGGCTCTACTACAAAGCCACAGTCATCAAGACAGTATGGTACTGGCACAAAGACAGAAATATAGATCAATGGAACAGAACAGAAAGCCCAGAGATAAATCCATGAACCTATGCATACCTTATCTTCGACAAAGGAGGCAAGGATATACAATGGAAAAAGACAACCTCTTTAACAAGTGGTGCTGGGAAAACTGATCAACCACTTGTAAAAGAATGAAACTAGAACACTTTCTAACACCATACACAAAAATAAACTCAAAATGGATTAAAGATCTAAATGTAAGAACAGAAACTATAAAACTCCTAGAAAAGAACATAGGCAAAACCCTCTCTGACATAAATCACAGCAGGATCCTCTATGACCCACATCCCAGAATATTGGAAATAAAAGCAAAAGTAAACAAATGGGACCTAATAAAACTTAAAAGCTTTTGCACAACGAAGGAGACTATAAGCAAGGTGAAAAGACAGCCCTCAGATTGGGAGAAAATACTAGCAAACGAAGCAACAGACAAAGGACTAATCTCAAAAATATACAAGCAACTCCTGCAGCTCAATTCCGGAAAAATAAATGACCCAATCAAAAAATGGGCCAAAGAACTAAACAGACATTTCTCCAAAGAAGACATACAGATGGCTAACAAACACATGAAAAGATGCTCAACATCACTCATTATCAGAGAAATGCTAATCAAAACCACAATGAGATACCATTACAGGCCAGTCAGGATGGCTGCTATCCAAAAGTCTACAAGCAATAAATGCTGGAGAGGGTGTGGAGAAAAGGGAACCCTCTTACACTGTTGGTGGGAATGCAAACTAGTACAGCCACTATGGAGAACAGTGTGGAGATTCCTTAAAAAACTGGAAACAGAACTGCCATATGACCCAGCAATACCACTTCTGGGCATACACACTGAGGAAACCAGATCTGAAAGAGACACATGCACCCCAATGTTCATCGCAGCACTGTTTATAATAGCCAGGACATGGAAGCAACCTAGATGCCCATCAGCAGATGAGTGGATAAGGAAGCTGTGGTACATATACACCATGGAATATTACTCAGCCATTAAAAAGAATTCATTTGAATGAGTTCTAATGAGATGGATGAAACTGGAGCTTTATACAGAATGAAGTAAGCCAGAATGATAAAGAACATTACAGCATACTAACACATATATATGGAATTTAGAAAGATGGTAATGATAACCCTATATGCAAAACAGAAAAAGAGACACAGATGTACAGAACAGACTTTTGGACTCTGTGGGAGAAGGTGAGAGTGGGATGTTTTGAGAGAACAGCATCGAAACATGTATATTATCTATAGTGAAACAGATCACCAGCCCAGGTGGGATGCATGAGACAAGTGCTCGGGCCTGGTGCACTGGGAAGACTCAGAGGGATTGGGTAGAGAGGGAGATGGGAGGGGGGACTGGGATGGGGAATACATGTAAATCCATGGCTGATTCATGTCAATGTATGACAAAACCCACTACAATACTGTAAAGTAATTAGCCTCCAACTAATAAAAATAAATGAAAAAAATATATATATACATATATCAAAAAATAAATAAATAAAGGACAAAACAAACAAACAAAAAATCAATGAAATCCAAATAAAGTAATATTTTTTACAAAACCACTGATTGTGTTCTTCAAAAATGCCAATATCATAAAAGATGAAGAGAGGCTGAGGAACTACTTCAGATTAAAAAAGACAGAAGTGGCCTAACAACTAAATGCATGTTTGAACCTGAGAGGATCCTGTGTGTGTGTGCTAATAAGTCACTTCAGTTATATCCGACTCTTTGTGACCCCATGAACTGCAGCCCACCAGGCTTCCCTGTCCATGGAATTCTCCCAGCAAGAACACTGGAGTGGGTTGCCATTTCCCTCTGCAAGGGATCTTCCTGACCCAGGGACTGAACCCACGTCTTCTGAGGCACCTGCACTGATGGAAGATTAATGCTGAGCCACCAGGGAAGCCCCGTCTGGGCTTAAAAAATTTCTATGAACACCGATGGGAAAAATGGCAAATGTTCGAACCATGGCACTTTGAAACAATGGCAGGTTTCAGATTTGAGGCAGGAAATGTGTAAGCTTCTTATAACATCTTATACCAGAGCCTATAACATCTTACACCAGACAGTGAGGATGCTATGAATGACACTACAGGAGGTGTGTCTAAAGGACTCAGGAGGAGTCTATCAAAAACACACTCAGTCCAATTTCTTAAATAAAACTCAAGGAAACAAAAAACAGAGAGATGGAGGGGGAACAATAGATTAAAAGAGACTTAAGAGACACAACCAATCATAATGTATGAATCTCATTTGGTTCTAATTCAAATATTTTAAAATGTAGATATAAAACATCATGAAGGAATTATTAGTTTTTTTAAAGTGTGACAATAACATTATTTTTTACAGGTCCTTACATGTTTAGAGATACAAAAAAATCCATGAATATGCTTTAAAACTGTATTGTTGTTGTTTAGTCACTAAATCATGTGCGACTCTTTTTAACCCAATGGACTGGAGCCCATCAGGCCCCTCTGTACACGGGATTTCCCAGGCAAGAATACTGGAGTGGGCTGCCATTTCCTCCTCCAGGGGATCTTCCTGACCCACGGATCAAACCCACATCTCCTGCATTGGCAGGCAGATATTTTACCAATGAACCACCTGGGAAGCCCTTAATACAATATGAGAAGGGACAAAGAGGGTGGGGAATAAATAAAAGAGTTTTGACCAAGAGTTGATAACTGGTGACTGGGATGATGCACAAATGGGCTAAACTATACTGGTGCATCTTTTCATATGTTTACCATATTCTACAACAAAGAGCTGAATATTTTACAAATGGTAAAGACTACACCTGTCAATGCAGGAGATGCAAGAGACGTGGGTTCAATCCCTGGTTTGGGAAGATCCCCTGGAGTAGGAAATGGCAACCCACTCCACTGTTTTTGCCTGGAAAATTCCATGGGCAGAGGAGCCTGGCAGGTTATAGTCCTTGGGGTCACAAAGACTTGGATATGACTGAGTGACTGAGTACCAAAATGTAAACTTATAATAAAATTAAGTGGACAGATTCTCTTTCTCCCCCTTAATTTAAATGATACAATTTAGAAAGCAAGGAATAAGATTTTGAATACTCTATGAAAACATTATAAATATTTTATATGTACATTTTAACATTATACGTAGTATTATAAATCCTGCACCGGGTATATAAATTTTCAGAGATCAGGCTGTGGTACAAATAATACCTGTCCAAAAATATTGATTTTCATTAATTTTTTTAAAAAGTTTTTATTGAATTTGTTACAGTATTCTTTCTGTTTTTTAATGCCTTTTTTTTTTGACCCTGACACATGTGGGATCCTAGCTCCCCGACCAAGTATTGAACCAGCAACCCGGCACTGGAAGGTGAGGTCTCAACGACTGGACCACCAGGAATGTCCCCAAATAGTGATTTTTAAATGTTAACGCTTATATCCACTATTATGATATACAAGATACAGTTGAGCATTACACACAGCCTTGTACTTACAAAAAGATATGAAAGTAACTTTCATAAACCCCTTGAAAGCATACTATTCAACAGTGAAAATTCTGCCTTAAACCCTGTTGTGTGCTTGACAGTGTCTAACCACCTGCTGATTCTCTATATTTATGCATAGAAGTTACACGTCTGAACAGAGGCTAAGTATCCTTTAAGACATCAATATAGAACATCAAATCAAGCTTCAGGTTTAAACTGCTCCTGGGAACCAGGGCCCACCTTGTAGTGCATGACACATGCAGGCTTATAGGGGTGCTCGCTCTCTATGACGGCATAGTGATTGGAGGTCGTACAGGCAGACAGGCCTTGCTCAGGCTGGTTTCCTGTGGTACTGTCTGTTGACTGATTAGGATTGAAGGCAGGGGGTGCATACTTCTGATTCAGAATGGCAACTGAAGGAAGTAACTGTTGGACAAGTCCAAAGACTTCTACAGCCACCTAGTATAAAAAAGAATGATTAAGTGAAATAGTAAGTGTTAAAGTTGCTTTCAAGTTATTAATTACTGTAATTGTTGATTATCCTTATTATTAAGAATTTCCATTTAGAGTTTCTTCTAGTTATGTTTTCACTCAAAGATAAATTTGTACTATGGGGAAAAAAGATTTAGCTTAAAAGTCTTAGGTGTTCCATGAATATAACCAAGTTTATATTTTTAAACCCTTCTGCCTTTCTGTGATCTGCAGTAAATTAGGTTTTATGCAAAATTTATTATGCCAAAGGATCAGTAGTTTATAATTTCTTTCATGTCTTGAATATTTCACAATTTAACAACCTTTTTACATTGCTATTTTTATACAAAATGGAGATTTGGCATCAATATTATAAATTTTAAAGGTCTTAGTTAACTTAAGCTTTCCTTACATATCATATTCTAAAATATATTTATTTCCAAGTTCTTCAAATATAAAGCCAATAAACAATACTATTACAAAGTAATACTATCACAAAATAATACTATTACAAAGTAAACTAGTAAGCGATACTAAGATCAGAGGGTTAGTTATTTAACTAATAACTTCTACCATTTACAAGTCTATCTACTTGTTACCTGTAACCCAGATGCCTGAAAGATTATTTTTAAAGGAAAGACACAAAGTCTAAATAAAATTATATTTACAAAAAAAGATTTGAAGTTAGAGAACTGAATCACACACCTTAGGAATAGCAGCAGCTACTGGTCCTATGTAGGCTATAATAAGGGGAAGCAGCATGGAAAACAGACTGGAGGAGCTAAGCAGCTCTGGAATGTCATCAGCTGAAAAAGGCATTAAAACTACAGTTAGAAAGCAACTCCACTGTAACATATACACAACTGTACTAAACCCATATTCTAGTTTCTTGAGTAAAATTATAGTTGACATTGACCAAGTGCTTATCAAGGACCTGGCACTATTCTAAGGGCTCTACACACATTATCTCTATTAACCCTTACAATAAGGTACTTTATCATCGCCCCTTTTTTAGAAGTGGAAACCAAGGCACATAGTGTTTAAGTACCTTATCTAAAATCATACATCTGTAAAATGACAGAACCAGAATTAAAACTCAGGGTTACAGTCATGATGTTAAAGCAGTACTCCTGGTGCCATACATAGCTACACGTCTGAAACCAGGCAAACAAGATAATCTTTGTGTGCAGTTTACTCATCTGTAATGGAGGATAACATACTTGCCTCATCAGATGTTGTGATGATTCAGTGAGTTAACACCTGTAAAATGCTTAAAGAATGCCTGCAGACATAGTAAATACTCCAAAAATGTTTGCTGTCGTTAGCTATATTGCTTTCCAGGTTTCCCAAGGAAAGCACTTTGCTGATGGACATTTTATTTTTCCATGAGCATGGTGCTAGGAAGATAAGTTGAGTTCACATTATGAAGACCTCTCTATTAAGGGTCAATTATTTCTAGATATTTTTTTCTACATTTGCTGTGCATCAGAACAGGCTGGCACTGAGGTAAAAAATATAGTTTCTGTGCCCAGCCTAAGCTACTGGTTTGGATAGACCAAATACTCTTTATTTTCAGCAAGTTTCTCATATGATTTTGACATGCAACTACATTTAGGAACAAGTGTTATAGTGAACAGTAAGATTTTTGTAAATTTAACTCTGCTGCAGTGTGGCAGTGGGAAAAAGGTGGCAGGGAGATTATTAGGATGTTATCCACCCATGAAAAAGAGGATGTGTGCTTGAACTACGGCAGCCTGAACTATGGGAGAACAGATAAGAGAGAATAGAAACTGAAGAGTTTCCAGGGGAAGAACTTGCAAAACTCAATTTAGGTACGTAAATCTGGAAAGACATTTGGGGTTGCCCAGAACTTTAGATGCATGGTGATGCTATTACAGAAAGAAAACCAGGTCTAAAGTGGAAAACAAAAAATTTTTTTTTAACTACTAAAAGAAGCAAAGACTCAATCAAGAGTTTTCCTCTTAATGGGCTAACTCAGAAAACTACAGTGTAAAGTAACTGCTTTGGAACATTCTAACAAATTTTGCATTAGTGTGTGGACAGCATGGCTGATCCAAAATGAGTATATGTATATGTGCAGACCTATAAGGGATCACTCTGGGATTTTACAAGGTAGTTCTTCTTTAGTAACTGTGCACATAAGTTGGAGAATAAAGAATCTAAAATAGGACTATTAAGGAAGTAAAAGAAAAATCTTACCATCCACAGCAAGAGCTCTGTGCAAGAGGTCTTTCGCAGCTCGAACAACAGTGCTTACCACAGAGAGAGCTCGGCTACAGTTTTTATCTTCTTCATTGGCTTTGCTTAGAAGTTGGGATTGTAAATCTCCATCAAATTCACTCCTGTAACATGAGTAACACATTATGTCATTTTACACAGTGGGTAAAACAGGATCTAACTCTAGGAATCACATCTGGATCACAAGCTTAAAGAGTTAAAGTTAAAAAATAGTAAATGTATAACTATGTAGTTTCAAGGCATAATAGGGCTTCAAAGAAATAATAAGAGCTTAAAGTTATTTTATTTTTTTAAGTAAATAACATCATGACAGAACCACTACTTAAGCAAAGGCCTGAACTGTGTTTTCTAAAAGATGACCTGGAGGAGCTGGGAGAAAAGCAGTCAGGCCAAAAGAACAGTAAGATAAAGGTTCAGATAGGAACAAGATGGGTGAGGTCAACGAACAGAATGAACACAAGTGTGACTAGAATGAAAGGAGAAAGAATGGAGGGTGACAGGTGGGTAAGGGAAACAAGAGTCAGACCACGTGAATAAAGACTTTACATTTTATCCTGGAATGAGAAAGGGAAGCTATGAGGGGAAGGTGAGCAAGGGCAAAACTTGACAGGATTTGTATTTCGCCGAGGTCACTCTGGCTGCATGGTGTAGGACAGAATGTAGGAGAGCTCAGTGAAAAGACAGAGGCTGGTTTAGAGGCTAGTTCCTCTTGAATCCAGTTATTCAGGTTGTTACTCAAGTCAGGGTGGAGACGGCTTGGGCTCGATGTTAATTATAGGAGTGGTAGAAAAGGTCAGATTTAAGCCAAGACTTACTGATGTGAAGTGTGAGGGTAAGATGGACATCAAGAATGCCCCCAGGTGTCTGCTATACCTGTGGGTGGGGAGGAACACTGGATGGGGACCTGTGGATGGGGAGGAGTTTCACCAAGATGCCTATTAGCAAGCCTTAGAGAGGATGTGTGTGTGTGGTACGGTGCTTAAAGGTAGGTCACCTGCAGTCTAGTCCCCTGGCTACAAATCCCAGGACCATAGCTTACTGAAAGTGTGACTGCAGCAAGCCGCTGAGTCACTCTGGGCCTCAGTTCCCTCATCTGTAAAAGAGGGATACGAAATTGCACACCCCGTGGATTTCCAGCAAGGACTGGCTGAACTGACACAGGGCGAGCACTTAAGAGCACCGCGTGGCAGAAAGGGACTGCTCAGGACACAGGGCCTCTAATCACCATCTCCCTCACCATCACCCTGATGAAGTTCAGAGGGGCCTGGATATTCACTCCAGGGCTCAGAGGAGCTAGGAGCTAGAGACGGAGACTTCGCAGACATCAGAATAACACGGCCTTCATAGTTAAGTGATTTTAATCTTTTAAAACTTAATTAAAAATGAAAGCTAAGGATACTTAAATCTTTGTGGAAAATATCAAAACATAAACACTGCATTTTGTATAAGATATAAACTCTGGATAGCAGATGCTTTTAAGGGACTCTCCATCTTTTTTACCTTTAACACATGATGTGGTTTCTAGTCTACACTTTGAGAGAGAGAAAAATGTACTGTTTGTTGTAAGGCTATGTAACAGAAAAGGGTTTTCATTAGGGTGAAAGGACTAGAAAGCTTTTGTGTCTCAGCAGCAACATGCCACTATAGAGCTATTGGTGCCTACTATTTCTATTCTATTTTACACAGAAAGAAAGCAAATCCTCAGGACAGTGTCCTGAGGCAGTGTCCCCAGATTGTTTGTGAAGGAAAAAGGAAGCAGTAAGCCTCTGAAACCCACGGGCAACTTCAGTGATTTGCTGTCAAGTCAGACTGAGGACAAATGTGGTGAATGCTACTCACTACTACCTATGGTTCCAGCTAAGTTGTTAAAAGAAAAATGTGGACTCAGTGAGAAATGTATATTTAAAAGTTTTTTTAAACTCAAAATTATTGTAATTCTGTTTTTCACTGTTTACGTAAGGAATGGTTTTTGTTAAACATGTTATTAGAAATACGTTATTATATACTCTAGGGCTCCAAGGACTAGACTCACAGACACCAAAATATTCTGCAGAAAGGATAGCTGGATCAAGGTAACAACAGCACTCTGGCAAAATGGATTTCCTCATTAACTTTTGGCATTTAAATAAATAAATTCCATTAAACTCTGGCCACAAATGCAGACCACAAAACTATAAAAGGGACAACAGAAAGCATATATACCCTGAACATAGGCATTTCAATGATATTAAGGAAATAATGACAAAGAACATTTTAAAATAAACACTGAATTTATACATTAAAATGAGATCTTTTTGTACGAATTAGCATGTGCAAGGAAGATACACTGTGCAATTTAATTATCACTCCCCATTTGGCTTCTTGGACTTTGGTAGTAAAATGCACAGGTTCTGCTGCCGCTGAGTAGCTAGCTCCCCGATCTCTATGCACACCTACCTGTAGTAGAGTATCTGGGGAATTTGCCCTCTGGTTTGGTTTGTGCCATTACTACTCAAGCTGCATGTACTGAATGTGAACGTCACGCCATCAGGGCACTGGACCGTGGTCATTCCTCCATCTCCATTGGCTGTGCGGCTTCCATAGTTCCTCAAGCGCACAGCATATTTAACATTTTCCTTCATGATAAAGATGTAAAGCATATTTATACTTATTTATAATGTACAAGGATATATTAATATAAAATGAACTGTAGTAGTAAACTGGGCAAATACACTTGACCCTTGAGCATCATGGGTTTGAACTGCATGGGTCTACTTACACAGAATATTTTTCAACAATAAATACTACAGTACTATATGACCTGAGGTTGGCCGAATCAAAACACGTAGAACTAGCATTTTAGTTTTGCTCAGTCGCTAAACTGTGTCTGACTCTTTGCAACTCCATGGGCTGCAGCAGGCTCCTCTGTCCTTCCTATCTCTCAGAGTTTGCTCAGATTCATGTCCATCAAGTTGGTGATGCCATCCAACCATCTCATCCTCTGTCGCCCCCTTCTCCTCCTGCCTTCAACCTTGCCCAGCATCAGGGTCTTTTCCAATGAGTCGGCTCTTTGCATCAAGTGGTCAAAGTATTGGAGATTCAGCTTCAACATCAGTCTTTCCAATGAATATTCAGGGTTGACTTCCTTTAGGATTGACTGGTTTGATCTCCCTGCTGTCCAGGGGACTTTCAAGAGTCTTTTCCAGCACCACAGTTTGAAAGCATCAATTCTTTGGTGCTCAGCCTTCTTTATGGACCAACTCTCACATCTGTCCATGACTACTGGAAAAACCATAGCTTTGGCAGACCCAGCATAGGTAGGTATAAAAAGGGCTGACTGTAAGTTACATCTGGATTTTCCACTGTGAGAAGGGTCAACACCTCTAATTCCCACATTGTTCAAGGGCCAACTATATAAAGAATGTCTATTTATACACAATTTGGTTAAATGAGTTTTTAGTAAGTCAAGCAGGGTAATAATTAACATGCAATGATGTTTATTATTTAACAGAATATCTTCTATGATTTACTTAAATTAATCCTTAAAATAACCTCATAAGGTTAAGTACCATTATTACCTCTATTTTACAGATGAGGAATCTGTGGCACAGAGAAGTTAAATAATTTGCCCAAAGTCACACAGCTAGTAAATAGTGATGGAAGTAGAATTTAAATACAGGCAGTGTGACTCCAGTTTCTGCACTTAAGCACACTGTAAAGAATATTAGCCATAATAAAAGATTTTGAATACGTGAATTAAGATTTGCCTTTGCTAAGTTTAACTTTTAAGCTTGTTTTAAATATAGGAAAAATACAATAATGAGCTCATTATATTTTTATTTTAAGAGAGACATTCAGGGACAGAAACAAGCATGGGAAGAAATATCTGTAACACAAAACAAGATTCATCTGCATAAAAAATATGATACAGATACTGGTGCCTAACAATCCGTGACATAAACTTCATAATGATGATTTTTTGTTTTCTTTAGTATCAAATATCTTTCTGAAGAAGTAACTAATTAAGTTACCTCATCCAAAACTCAGCTGTGTGATGAAAATTTACGGTTGGATTCAGAATTACTCTATTATTACTTTAATAAGAAGCAAAATTTGTTTTCTTAATAGTTATTTACTGCAAGACAATTAAGTTATGTAAAATAATAATAGCTTTAATAGTTAACATTTTGTTAAGACCACTTGTTCTTTAAATGAGTTCTGGCACAATAAGAGAAGAAAAAATAGGAACTAATATTTACTGAGCTTCTATATTGTGCTAGACACTGAGGCAAGTACTCTCCTCCATTTCTTAATTTAATCTGAACAATGTTATAATGGGGGTATTAGCCTTCCCAACCTATAGATCAGTCTCAGAGTGGGCAAATGACATGTCCAATGTCTTAGAGCTAATACTGGGAAAAGCAGGTATCTGAAAGCTAGGTTTATTTGACTCCAAAACCTATGGCTACTTTCCACTACATCAGACTTTAAGAACCTTTTGCAAAAGTAGAATACAATACAGTAACACATTAGGAATACAGTCAGTACTGTATTTAAAGGACCACAAAAACTTTTTACCACTGTTTTTATGTAAACTCATAATAATACATTCCATTTACAAATTAAACACATTGTTAAAATTACCTTTAAAGGAACAACTTTGTCAAGTCTGATTTCAGCTATATCACTGGGTGAATCATCTGTTGTGTAAGTTCCTTTGACTAATTCTAGAGATGTCCATCTGTGAGAATGAGTTGAATCCCCTGCATGCTCACTCTAATTAAAACAAAACAAAACCCATACATATTCTTGGTATCATTAATTGAACAATTTTGACTTACAATCAATTACTGTTTTTAAGCAGTCTGTTTCCTTACATATAAAATTATTATCCACTAGCATTCATCCATACATATTAAAGAAAACATTTTTGGTCCTCTATTCATTTGTATTTGATTTCCTGAAGTATCTACAAATTATATCATACATAGGCTTTTCTCATCTGTCTTAAAATGATTTCCCCTTCTGCATTAGAATGCTATATCTAGTTATAGAGCTTAATGAAGGAAATAATTAACTGAATTAATTGCTTAAGAGAAGCAAAATACAGATAGACTTATTTATTAGCAAATGATTTACATGCTACTTGTCTCATTTTAATAAAGCTTTATGAAACTTAGGTGCTTTAAAAAATCTACAGAGGATACAGCAAGATAATGCTAATTCAACCAACAACCCTCTTTACTATTAATCATCCATTAGCACTCTTGACAAAACTGCTTAATCACCGACAGGGGTAATAATACCAGTCTGAATATTGTTCTTGTTTTCTGAAATATTATAATAGTAAAAAAAAAAAAAAAAGAAATTACTCAAGATTTATAATCTGAGGCCTAGTTACATAATTTCTCATCTTCATTTAAAATCTTCCCTGGAAATGCAGAAAACATGAAACGGGAGCGATCCAAATGGTACATAAGCAATCAAGAAGAATTGCTCCCTTTTAATTTCTCTAATGTTGCCCATCTAATCTGTTAAACTGCACTATTTGGATTTGGACCACTGCACTATTATAATCATGTATGTCCTGACACACAACCCACACACCAAACTGCATACTAAGAGTGGTACTTACATCATCAACCAAAACCTCTAATTCATATTCATGAATTCCACCTCCTCCATAGACAGAAAAACCAACCACAACTATTCCAGGCTTGTCTACCGAAAAACAGATGGCATCTGGGGACCCATTCCCGGTGTTCCAACTTCTCCCCTGACTTGTCTTTGTGAATCGGTTAGCACTGGCTTTAACAGAGTGAAGAGAATTAAGGCCATCAACCTGTAAATGACAAAAGTAAAAATATCAGTAGTCTGTACCTAAGTGTTACTAACATGCCTTTAACAAAACTATCCAAAAGTTTCTAAGGAGTTCAGTAAAATAACCTACCTTTAACAAGAGGGTTTAAACCTCTCTAAAGGTATATTCCATTAAGAGATTAACCAAGAATAAAATCAGACTGTATCACTCTAAATTCACAAATCAATATTATCTGACAGTGTCCTTTTAGTCAAATTATACATTTCACTTAATTTATAATGTCAGAACTATAAACTTGTAAGTTATCACAATCATAACATGTGAATGAATATCATTCACTTTGCAAAGAGATACCAATATTTTTCAGACCAACAGTTTTCAAACTATGCTGCACAGAACTCTAGGATAGATGACTATTCAAGAAAAAGGTGGACTGAGGTTCCTCTTTTCAGTCAGACCATCCTTCCTCTTATCTGCGACTCCATTGCAGAAAATGTTCTATGCCTTAAGTCTGAATATCATTAATGTATATCATGGTAACTTGGTAGTCCATATGGGAAAAGAAACATACACACAAATACTACATCATTAATTACAGACTTTGATTAGGGATGATCAAAGCACTTATTTTTGGTTCAAAACTATCTTCTTAATTATAGAGCCTGCTTCTGCTCAAAGTTGGTTGCAGAAGTTTGGAAGAGCTACAAGAGGGAAATATTTAAGTTTAAGATTCCGGCAAGCATTACAAACTCCTCTGAGAAAGAAAAAAGTATGGATATCTAAGTCAGGACCTTTAGAAACTCCCAAGGTTGTAAATTAGACACTTGAAATTTGGGGCCTTCCTTTCTGTTAAAACAGTAAGCTCACAGGAGATTGATTACTAGATAGTAAACTTCTGTGGAACCAACGTATTCTGGGGATCAACGTACTATAAACTTTCATCCAGGATCTATAATATTATAGGAGGGAAGCATACTACAGGCTGAATGAACAAACGAAAAGGAAAATTAAAATTTTCTGACAAGGGCTTCACCTCCTCAACCAGGGTGAGATACTGAAATCTGCTCAGATGTGTGTAATCATTTAGAAATCCTAATGACTTACCTCTCACTCTGAATCAGTAATGAGTGTAGACTGAATGGATCAAGTGAAAATAGACTCTTAAATAAATCTGAGAGTAAGAAAAAGTAAAGACTAGGAATTATAAAATTAAAATAGAGAAAAGACATTCCTTGGCAAGAAACCAGAGACTTGGGGTTATTGAGTACCTAATGGTTATTAAACATTCATTTGAATGATACAACGTACTTCACATTATGACATAAAACCAATGTCTACTGTTTACTTTTTCAGAGAAAAAATAGAAACGTTCACCAAATTCAGTCAAAACATTTAGATGAATTATAAAACAGAGTGAGTAGGAGAGTGAAATGGTGAAAAATAATTACTTAAAAAAATGTAAAGGCACTTTAAAGATATTGCAATGTAGTATTCTCAAACATATTAATATCTGATCCTTTAAAAACTTTGTGATAATAATGGCTGTACAACAATGTGGTTCCACAATACCAATGAACTGCAGACATAAACATGACTAGAATGATAAATTTTTTGTTATGTAATTTACTACAATTAAAAAAAAACCTTTGTGATACAGGCAATATAAAAGTTATTATTATTCCCATTTTACACATGTGCTTGTCTATGGTTAACCAAGTGAGCACAGCTAAGGTCTGTACCTCTTCATGTTTTCCACACCACACATTCATCATTAGTAGTCCTACTTCTACTTCTCATTACCCAGCAATGAGAACTATTTCTGCTTTCATTAGGATATGGTGGTGGGTTGCGCAATGAGAGCCAACCAGTCCATCCTAAAGGAGATCAGTCCTAAATATTCATTGGGAGACTGATGCTGAAGCTGAAACTCCAATACTTTGGCCACCTGATGCGAAGAGCTGACTCACTGGAAAAGACTGTGATGCTGGGAAAGACTGAAGGCAGGAGGAGAAGGGGATGACAGAGGATGAGATGGTTGGATGGCATCACCGACTCAATGGACATGGGTTTGGGTGAACTCCGGGAGTTGGTGATGGACAGGGAGGCCTGGTATGCTGCGGTTCATGGGGTTGCAAAGAGTCGGACATGACTGAGCGACTGAATTGAACTGAACTGTGCAACAAGGCAGTTAAAGGGAAAAGGTATACTTTGTATTAGTGCAGCCTCCTGGGTAAACTGGTGAGAGTGAGGAAGCGAGTAAGAGCAGAGAGGAGGTGTAAGGAAATGAGGGTTGGGAATATTAAAAAAAAAAAAAAGGACCAGCCAGCTTGAAAGTATTTTCTTGAAGAAAATTAGTTTCTATAAAGCCAAAATATATGAAAAAAAGAAACAGTGTGGAGCGTTGAAACATGTCCTCCTCATCCAGTATCAGAATAGAACCTCACCTCAGATCCCAGGGCAGACGCTGTCAGTTCACTGACAATGCTGGCCAGCAATCCGCAGGTGTTGGAGACGAGGTGGGAGGAGAAGAGCTCATTTTCTCTCCTCAGGCTGTTTCTGACGGGGAGCACCACAATTACCAGCATTTTCTCCAAAACTTCACGGAAGCTTGTCATACCGGAGATATTCTCTTCATTCTGTGACCCATAAAAAGAAAAAGTTCTCAGATAACTGCTTTATTTTCCTTCACCTGAGTACTCAATTGCAAAATACTGTTTTCTAGTAGACACCTTTAAAATTCAGACTTGAGTCTACATCTATGTATCCAGCCAGCTCTATGTGGAGTCACCATGTCTACTTTTCATGTAGAAGTCCTTTATCAAATTATTAGTCTCTAGGTATCATAAAAGTACCACGTATTTACAAAAATGTTTGTGTTTTTATTAACCTTGAGTCATTTTCCCTTACCCTCTTATTTGACTCTTCATTAACAATCATGTGACAGAAAAAAAAAAACTCTTCCTATTTAAAAAGCTATTTCTGCAGGACAAGATTCCAAACTGAGATAATTATTTCTGATATGAAACAACTCCAGGTATGAAATAATGACTACTGATTTAAAGGCAAAGCAATTGAGCAATAGTCTATATGATCTGTTTTCTAATAAAATTACTTCTGTACATATATGGGACAAAAATATGAAACTGTACAATAAATAGTACAGTTTTACAATTCCTACTATATCTGATTTCAGAAGTGAAGGCAAGAAATTTCCACCCCTACCAATGAAAAAGTTTCAAGATAAGAAATTAGTCCCATTAAAGACCAAAGGGAAAACACTTTTTTCCAGGAAAAGGGGGAAAAGATGAAGCACTCTCAACAATATGCACAATCTTTCTCTCATATTTTATTAATGTCCAATCTTAGGCTAAAAATAGTCATTTAGAGATATTCTTCAATCTTTAAGTTATTTCTACTATCTCTGAATAAAATTACCATAACATTTAAGTCAGTATCTTAAGTAATTAAGTTTTCGTGGCTTTCATTCTCCAAAATCTTTACTTTCTGGAACATTTCAGAAACTTAACTTTGGAGAAAACTCAATTCCCTACTGTACTCCATATTCAGTACTCCAGAAGGGCTTTCTTTGGAGGGGTGGGGCATGCAGGATGCATGGAGTGCATATACCTAGTTACATCCACTTAGTTTCTAACTAGTAATTAAAAGATTAATACAAGAAACTTCCCATAAAATCTTAACATGGAGTCAAGAGTGTCAATGTATTTTAGTTAAAGGATATATATATATATATATATATATATATATAAGCACATTACTAGCCACTAAAATTTTAGAAAAAGGGAACTCTTATTCACTAATGGTGGGGGATGCAAGCTGACATTAGCTTTCTAAAAGGTATTTTGGCAGTTGGTCGGAAAATCTTAACATATTTTCCTTGACTTAAAATTTGTCCACTCTTGAAGATTTATTCTGGAAAACACTGTATATATGCATAAAAATTTAGTCAATGATATTTTCAGCAGCACTGTTTAAAATACTGAAATAATGGGAAAAATCTAAATATATAGAGGGCAAAGTACTGATTAATTATATTATGCTATTTCTAAATGGTAGAATTCTATATTATCCATTAAAAAGCAAAATATACTAATCAGCATATATTGTCACAGATTAATAGATATGTGAATATGCAAGCAATTTCAATAATTACCAAATATTAGCAGTTCTAAAAAGCTTTTAATATCTTGAAGTTTTACTGTACTTTTAAGGAAAACACTGCAACACTAAAGGGAATCCCAAAAGAAAAACAAAGCTTATCCATAACTTTATCACCCAAACATTATCTTTACTTCTAGTATTCTCTTCCAAAATATGTGTTTTTGCATTCATATTTTACATAGTTTGTCACCACAGTGTATATATATATATATATATATATACATATATATATATATATACCTTTATTTTTGACTTTTTATTTTAAAAACTTAACAACCATGTGCCTTGATATTAAATGTAAATGGTTATTTTAATGACTGATAGAACCATATTTTATCAAGTTGACATATCCAAATTCAATTATTTCACTTAATGATGGACATCTAAGTTTTTCACTTTTCCTTTTAATAATATACATATATATATAGCTTTAGTCTTCCAATTACTTCCTCAGGTAATTTCCTTTGCAAATATTCATCACACACACTACTTAATTAACAACTTATTTTTAAAAAATACCTTCCAGTTTATGGGTCCTCAATTCAAGAGCTGTATTTATCTTAATTCCCATCTCAATTAGTACCTAACAAATGCCTAGTAAATAGTAGGTACATGATAAATACTTGCTAAAAGATTGAAAGAAAAGAATTACTTACACTACATAATGCTATAAACCATCTATAAGTTTAGTGGTTTCCTTACAGTCTTACCAGCACAGGATTTTATAAGACAAAAATATTATTTTTCCTGATTTTTTAGAAATATATTGATACCATCATCAAACTTTCATTCCCATTTAATTACTAGTTAAGACTGAAAAATTTCCCATGTTGGCTTACTCTCTAACAGTCCTTCATATTTATTTCTATCACTTCTACTGGGATCCTGCCAAAGTATGACATTAACTGCAAATTTGCTTCCCACTCCACTATTGTCCTATTTTGTTTCTCTATGTCACTGAAATTTTTCTCATAATTTTTCTGTTGCTTCAGTCACTAGAAAACTACTACTGTACAATAATTGGTATAACTGTTTTATTTTATATCCTTTTTTCCCTTTAAAGATTAGTTCTCATCAACTTGGTAGTAATTATACATGGTTTCCACGCATACTAAATTCTTCTCCACAATGCTTTCTAATAAACCAGAGGCAATGACTAAATAATGTTTCCTATGACTATTGTTTTGGAATACTTATTTTAATATACCAAATTGTTGTAGAAAAGATGTTTTAAAACTTATCTATTTCCCTAAAATTCTATCTTGGCAATCTAAAATATTGTTTTAGAATGTAAAAGTTTGCTTATAGTATCTCCAATTTTTAAATGCTTTGGCAAAAAACAAACAAATACACAAGAATTTATCTCGTAAGTCTATCAAATTTTGTATGGGTTACAGATCATTTGAAATTAAAAATTAAGAGAAAAAAACTGCTCATTTACAGATACACATGAGAAAATTTTTTCTTAATATAGATCATTTGAAATTAAAAATTAAGAGAAAAAAACTGCTCATTTACAGATACACATGAGAAAATTTTTTCTTAATTTTAACTCTTCTTGCAAAACTCATTATTTGGTAAATATACTTACCTATGCAGAAGAATAAGCACCAAACTAAGTATGTCTCTGTTTACAGTTTTATTACTTCAGTATGGATGACATTTCAGAAAAAGACCTACCTGGCTGAGTTTTTCCATATGTGCTACCAAAAGGGGAAATCGGTGAACCAGTGTGGAGTCGTTCTCTGTGCTCACTTGTTTAACAATTGACCGTAGCAGTACTTCTCCATCATATGCGATAGGGAAGATGGACGTCAGCTTGACGGACGTGTGACACAGAGCTGACATCACAGCTGCAAGGAGCCGGCTGCTTGACGTCTTGAAGTTTGCCTCTTGGATATCCTTTAAAAAAAAAAAAACATGCACCCCACCAAAGAAATACTGCATCAATATAATCCAAGTGTTGGATATATAAAGGGCAAACAACCTTAAATCATACCAAAATTTTCCAGCACTCGGTCACTCTGTCTGGTTATAGAATAATAAACTATTATTATCAATGCTTTTAAGCACAATTGCTTAAATTACTCCCCAATGAAGCTGGAAAATGACTAAATACAGTTGATAAATCAGCTTCCTGTACTATTTATACATTTGTAGACCCTCAGAATCACAGTCCTCTCTAGTACGATTTCTCAAAAATGATTTCATCAAGGTCCCAATTAGTATACAGTGTAAGTTATTTCCAGTAACAAGCTCTGAAACCATTTCCCTCAAATAATAAATGACTTGTCAGTCGGTGCTACTATAAGAAGATATCTGAAAATATGATTTTAATAAGGTTGTTATTTTCTGGGAAGAGGAAATAAAAGTCTAACAAACAAAAAAACAAACAAACAAAAAAAGAAGATATCTACCTCTTGTTAATGTAGCTTAATGTTATTATGCTGCTGCAGCAGCATTTCACTAAGATCACAAAAGTATGTCATCTTATTACACAGCTTATTCAGAAAATTTATCACACTTCGCAAGATTTTATAAAAAAAGTATTAAAAACTTATCAACAGGATATGCAGGATATACAGAGGATCATACAGTTTTGTCTCTCCATTCAGTTAATATGCTTGTAATAGCAACTCAAATATCAATTACATTAATTTTTAAAGGCAAAACTAACCTTGCGTTTCTAATATAAACTTCAGTTGGTATAATACACATTTTATATTGCTGGATTTGATTTGATAATATTGTTAATATCCATCTTTCTAAGTATATTTGTCTATATTATTTTTTCTTTCACAATCCTTGTCAGGTTTTAGTATCAGGATGGGTGTAACTTGAAAAACTAGTTTGGAAGTGTTGCCTCCTATATTTTCTGAAAGAGTTTGTAAAGTCATTTCTTTCCTTTATGTTTAGTAGACTTCATCAATGATAATATCTGGGTCTAGGGTTTTCTTTGTGGTTAAGTTTCAAATAATTCAATTTTTTTAATGGACATAAAAACATTCAGATTATTTTATTTCTTGTTGTGCCAGTCCTGGTTAAGTTGTAACTTTCAAGAAATTTGTATGCTTTATCTAAAGTGATAATTTATTGGTATAAAACTGTTCCCTTATAATATTTTAATGTCTGGTGGATCTATAGGTATATTTCCAATTTCATTCCTGATAATGGTATTTTGAGTTTTTTCTTTCTCTCTCATCTCTCAGACTTCCAAGGAGTTTAAAAAATTTATTTTCAAAGAACCAACTTTTGACTTTCTAGTCTTCTCTATTTTCTATTTCATTGATTTTGTTGTTTAACTTTTTTATTTCCTTCCTTTATCTTTATTACTTTCTTCTTACATTGGGTTTGTTTTGATCTTTCTAGTTTCTTAAGGTCGAAATTTAGATCACTGATTTTAAACTTTTCTTTTTTGCTAGTAAAATAATAAAAAGTATAAATTTTCCTCTAAGCAACACACTGGCTACTTCTCACAAACTGTGCTTTATTTTTATCTTCAGTGTGAAAATGTCTAATTTCCTTTGGAATTCTTCTTTGATTTGCTGGTTACTCAGAAGTGTTGCCTACTTTCCAAATATTTGGTGTTTTCCTTGATATAATTTACATTTAATTTTGAATTTAATTCTACCGTGGTTTGAAAACACCTTAAGATCTTAATCTTGTAAAATATACTAAGACTTATTTTGTGGCCCAGCATATAATCTACCTCTGTTAACATAACATGTACACCTAAAAGAATATGTACATTGAACCTGCACATTCTGTTCTGTAAATATCAGTTAGGCCAAGGTGATGGATAATGTTCAAATCTTGTGTATTCGAACTGATTTTGTTGTCCAGTTGTTCTACTAATTACTGAAAGAGTTCTATGTTCTATTAATTACCCATAGTCACCAACTATCAATGTGATTTGTCTACTTTTCCCTTTAGTTCTGCCAGTATTCTGCTCAGTATTCTGAAACTAATTTGGGGCATACACTTTTATGAGAGCTGCAGTTCCCTCATGAGTGAATGAATGATGTTAGCATGCAAAGTCATTCACAGTCCCTCTCCTGACTGTTCCGCAGATACAGGAGTGGAGGTACCATAAGCTGCCCTTGCTCTCACACACATGCTCACTCACAGATTCAAAAAGCAACCCAGCATCTGTACGGCGTGCTTGCCAATTCTGTAACTGAGAAAGGATAAAGCAAATAGAAAATTTTGTTTAACTTTGATTATTTAAGTCACATATACCAAACTGATTTCCTAATATACCTTTTATACAAGGGAAAGGCTAAGGCAACTGAAATATATTTTCTTTGAAAAGTATTAAGTAATATATCATATTTTCAACTAACATTTTACAAACTTAAGATTACCTGATCCAAACAATTCAGCAGGTCACAAAGGCAAGCCCACTGTAAGGCAGGAGTTGGATAGAAAGAATGGAAACAGGCCGTGAAGGTATTATGACATTCCTGAAGGACAGCTTCTAGAAGACTCAAGGGTTGACTGAGATATCCTTGGGGGTCATTATCCAGTTTCACCATGCAGTGGTCAACTCCTTCAGACAAAATTTTTCTTAACAAAGTTCTGGTTTTTCCAATACATTCTGCTAATTTGCTGGTTTCTTCTACAACAGCTTTTCCTGTAGCTTTAAGAGGAGAAAGCAGATAAATAATTAGTTAGGATAATAAGTATGTATGAAAACACTCAATATATTTCAAGCAACTACTTATATGGCTATTCATAACCTAGAAATGAAACGAGAGATCACATGTTGGTCCAAAAGTATTTCTTTTAAAAATCTAAATAGGGAAAAAAAAACGTAGTGGTTTCAGCATTTAAGTCCAAATCAGTCATTCAAAATAATCTGATTTGACAGAATCTGTTTAAAATAACACTTTATTAGAGTAGTTAACTTTAGCCTAATGTGACTTTTTGTTATCAGAATGACATGTAATCTATTATATTCTTTATAAGTAAATATGAGCATCACAACAAGCCAACCTTTTCCACTCAACTCAGAGCAGGTTAAAATAAAGGCAGCTGGGGTCTTAAACTCATGGTAATCCCTATGCAAACCTCCTCAATGTCTCAAAACATTATCTCTACTTAGGTCATTAAAAAAAAATACATCATACCTGACACTGGGTAAATTTCACAGGTATAGACACGCAATAACCTCAGACAACAGGTGCCTACAAAGCGCAGTCTCTCTAAATCTAGAAGCGTAGCTGTAAACTGGAATCCTTTTAGTCCTCTAAGTTCTTCAACTCCTAAGACTAAGGTGGTCCAGCTCCAGTGAAGAATACTCAACAATGACTCAAAACATTCCTAATCCAGAATATGAAAAAACAGATACCAATTAGTTTAAATCATACTATAGGCTGACTTAAACGGAAAGATAACATTCAACTTGAAAAGTTAATCTTGAAGTTTCTACTGAGTTTCAGTAACCCAAATAATAGACATTCTATTAGTTCATTCATTAAATGACCATTAAGAACATCTTTGAAGCTTAACAAAAATAAAAACTAACTTACTCTATATCTACATATTAAATTTTACAATATAAACTATAGCCAAATCTTGATAAGCAAGTTAAGAGGAGATTAAAATTCACTATGAAATACAAAAAACACTTATTTGGATCTTTAAAATTCTAGAATATGGGTTTAGGGTGGTGAGCATAGTTTGCCATTCCAGTTGGCCTACAGGTTTTATGATGCTTACATGACGATGGATACGACACGAATCTCAAAGTAAACCTCATCTCTACCAAATCTCAGTCCTCTGGTGTGACAGTACCAAGAATAAAGGTTTGTAGTTTAAGTTTTTAAAGAAATGAATGAATAAATTTATTCTACAAAGATTACAATTACAATTACCTAATGACCACAAAACCACTTAGACATTAATATGAAAGAATTACCAGGCAGCACACAAAAAAAGAGATCACTGAAAAAGACATAACAAAGGCAAAGATACTTATTGGGTCAAAAGATACCAAACAGATCTTAATACTGAAAGGATGTCAAGGTACCAAGGAGCCAAAGCTCTTATGAGTCCCTTATTCAAAGCACACCTGTTGGAAGGTGTATTTGACTTGATATATATCCAAATTTAAATGCGCCCACTTCCAGCAGAAATATTCACAGAAGTATGTAAGTATCAAAGACACGTATTTACAGACATGAATATAAAACCAACCCTCTGTATTCAAAGGTTTCGCACCCGAAGATTCAACAAACCAAGGATCAAAAATATTCAGGAAAGAAAATTTCCAGAAAGTTCCAAAAAGCAAACCTTGAATGTGTGGCATGCCAAGGATTATTTACACAACAGTTACATTGCATTAGGTATTATAAGTAACCTAGAGCTGACTTAAAGAACACAGGAGGATTTGTGTAGGTTATACACAAATGCTATGCCATTTTATATAAGGAACTGAGTATCTAGGAATTTTGGTATATGTGGGGGGTCCTGGAACCAACCGCCCCTCAAGTACAAAGAGACAACTGTGTAAAAGTAAAAAACGAGACACAAACAATCCTTTGATAGGAACAGAATTAAATAAATTAGAGTACATCAATCTGCTGGGAATTCCTTGGCTGTCCAGTGGTTAGGACTCTGAACTCTCACTGCCGAAGGCCCAGGTTCTATCCCTATTTGGGAACTAAGATTCCCTAGCTGTGTGGCACAATCGAAAAAAAAAAGAAAGAGTACACCATTCTATGGAATACTATGCAAACATTAAAAAATTCAGACAGAACTAGTGTATCAACATAGAGTATCTGCAGTATGTTAGTCACTCTGTCGTGTTCGACTCTGTGTGACCCCATAAACTGCAGCTGGCCAGGTTCCTCTATCCTTGGAATTCTCCAGTATTCTCAAGAATACTAGAGGGGGTAGCCATACCCTTCTGCAGGAGATCTTCCTGACCCTGGGATCAACCTGGGTCTCCCGCACTGCAGGCGGATTCTTTACCATCTGAGCCAGCAGGGAAGCTCGTCTGTAGTATATTTGATGACATTTTCCATCAATTTCACTCCTTTGCATGTATCCAGAGAAAACCATTAATTTGAAACGATACATGCATCCCAGTGTTCACAGCAGCACGATTTACAACCACCAAGACACGGAAGCAGCCTAACTGTCCAGTGACAGATGAAGGACTAAATATGCAGTGTGTATATAAGATACACACACACACACAGAGAACACCTCTATTTTCACATTATTTTAAGTGCATATTCTTTGGCCTGGGATGTCAAAACTACCACAAACAAATCTCAGTTACAAAAAACTATGCTGAGAAAAACTGTGCTAACCATCAAAACAAAACTGAACACTGGACAGAAAAGCTGAGATTTTTTAAAATGGCTTACCACTGAGACAGTTCTTGCAAAAGATCTCTTTAAAATATGTACAGGTTCACTGGTTTGCTGTTTGCCCTTTGAAGCACTGCCATCACTAGTTGGAAGTCTAAAGGTAGCAGACACACATAAACTTACGTTGGAAAGTCCAATGACATTTTCTTCTCAAATATACATTTTTGCAATAGCAAAGTAAATTAAACATTTAAGTATTTTGTTAGGCAAATATCCCAATATGGGGTTTTTTATAAACATTTTCCATGCTAAGCAAAATTTTTACCACATAAGCAAAGCAGTTCATCTTCTAAATGCCACCTTTGTAAGGCTGGGTAGTAGAAACTCCCTTCTCCTACTAGACATCAAACATAACTGTTTTCTAGTAATGTTACTATTAAATGCTAGTAACTGTACCCAAGAGTAGACCAAGCAACTAGTAATGTTCAAAATCTACCCATGGCAAATACTGACTATAAAAGATTGCAAAACAGCAAATAAAAATCTCCTCTTGGAAAAAGTGAGGTTATACTATCTAGGTTCTTAAAGAGATTACTAGAAAAGATATGGAAGAGAGAATCACTGTTCTAAAGCTATTTCGATATTTACTACTTAAAATAAGAATGTTATTGTTTAGTAATAGTTTATATCTATTTAAATTCTTTCATCCAAAAATTATTACAGTAATCTCCTAGAAATAGATGGATACACACATAGGCAATGCTCCCATATATGACTCAATTCCCATAAAGTAATTAAAATTCTTAAATAATATTAAAATATAATAGTATGTTATATGAGCAAGTTATCATTTGATATTTTAATTAAAGGCAGAAACTTTTCAGCAGTAAGGGATTTTCCAATTCCTTCTATCACAAGATGAACAAGAAACATAAAACTGTAGAATAAGTCAACTAGGCCTACATAGAAAAGTCCCTAATACTCAGATTTCATTTCTCTAAGATAAATTTCATTAGTTTAAAACATTCTGAAATTGGTGAGAAAATCAAGACTAAAAAAATAAGTCATTAAAATATTATAGGCATAATATAGATAATGTGAATCACTAGTGACATTTTACTAAAATTAACCTTCAGGTAAAAAAATCCTTAAAGATATACAAAACTTAGATGTTTTTGTTCTGTTTCTAATGGTATATTATAATGTGCTGAATGCTTCAAGTAATTTCCCTCTTACTATGTCACATATTTTATAGTAATCCTAGTGCATTATATTAAAAGAATAAACCATGTTAATTAACTGTAAATATGCTAAATACCTGTATAATAATTGAGGTATCTGACCAGCATTAACATCTGTGCCATTATTTGATTTCTTTGAACTTTTAAACTGGAAAACAACCCTGAGAAAAAAATAACAATGTAACCAAAAACAACATGATTCAAGATTCATGAAAGGAAATGAAAAACATAACAATCATGTTTTCAAATTTTATGTAACTGAAGAGAAATTCATCCTTCAAGGGAAAAAGTAAAAGTAGAAAGACACAGTTCTAGCTCCACATAGCTTAATGCGTTAAATGAAAGAACTGAACCTGATTTGGAGCTACTGCCTGATCCCTCCTTTATGTTAAAGCTCAGCTTCAACTTCAACTTCAACATTTTAACCAAAATATCGATGCTTCAACATACAGTTTAAAATCTAGTAAACTAGATACGATATAAACTTTAGCTTAAAATGCTACGATATTCCAAGGTTGAAGCAACTGTATATAGGAACAATACAGTACAGGACCAAAAAGATCTCTTCAGTTTTACCATACAATCTGGAAAGGATACATTAGGACAACAGACTTCATTTCTCTACAACATTCTACTTTGTACATTCAGGAACACAGACTTTATCTCATAAATTAGTCTGCTCTTTTTTTTGTCAGTTCTGAGTTGAATGAAACTATATGAAATATACCCAGTTCAAACAGCTAATGCTCAAGAATGATAAAGAATAAACTGAACTTCTCTTATAAATGATAGCTCTGTCATATGAATCAGAGTACAGAGTAGGCTAGACTTGGAGTCAAGAGACCCCAGGTTGAGATCTGGCTCTGCCATACAGCAGCCGTACAATTTGATGCAAAATTGTTTCACCTTTTGTCTTTATTCCCGACTGTAAAAACAGGGCTAATAACCCCTTCACAAAGTTGTTGAGAGCATCAAATGAGATATTATGTATGAAGGCAGTTTATAAACTGGGAAGAACTCTACATTTGAAATTTAAACAGTAAATTTCCCCTTACATTTTATTAAAACTATATCATCTCATATCATGAAAGCTTTGTAATCTGTATTTTCATAAGCACTATCAAATTTTATAGCAAGTATATGTTTCTTTTTTCTAGTTTCCAGACTCCTAACTATTCTTGTCATTTTCCGCTATGTAACTTCTAATTTTGGTATAAGGTTTTAAACACTGTAACATCCAGAAATACATACAAATGCCAAGTGACAAGAGCAAAGAATATCAGAATATCTTCTCATTTTGTCTTACTTTATTTAGCATGAGATTACATGAATTTAATTTTTAGCTGGTCATATTATGTTCTAGACCTACAAAGATTTTTTTTTATCCTACTAAAAGACCCCTGAACTTTCAAATCAACATTCAACTAACAAAAATGAGAGTTGCTTAAGTAATGCTGAAAACATTCTGCTTACCCATCATCTGTGGTAATAGAGGCTTGTCCGTGAGATCCACAGTCACTGCTGGGTCCTGACACTCGCGCCCAGGCTACATACCACCAGCCTGCCTGCAGAAGGACTGGTTCATCAAACATCATTGCATATTTTTCCCTAAGAGGAAAATCAGAGTGTCAAAGACAAGCCCTCCACACTTCGTTGGTACAGACATTTACTGTTTAAAATCCTTTTTATAAGCAAAACATGAAATACATTGTATTATAAGATTCTTGTCAAACAACATTAAAAACCCTCTATTTTAAAAAGTCTGGACAGTGGAACAAATTTGAGTCAGCTGGAATTAGGTGGATGAACTATACAGGAGACTGCTATACAGAGTGAAGTCAGAAAGAGAAAAAACAAATATATATGGGATCAAGAAAAACAGTACTGATGAACATATTTGCAGGGAAGGAATGGAGATGAAGATGTAGAGAACGGACTTGTGGACACAGTGGGGGAAGGAGAGGGTAGGACAAATCGAGAAAGTAGCATACACGCACACACACACATGTACACACACTCTATCATGTGCAAAACAGACAGCTAGTGGGAAGCTGCTACATAACACAAGGAGCCCAGACACACACACACACACACACACACACACACACAATCATGTGCAAAACAGATAGCTAGTGGGAAGCTGCTATATAACATAGGGAGCCCAGACACACACACACACACACACACATACACACACACACTATCATGTGCAAAACAGACAGCTAGTGGGAAGTTGCTACATAACACAAGGAGCCCAGCCTGGTGCTCTGTGACAGCTTAGAAGGGAGGGGTGGCAGGGAAGAGGGAAACTCAAGAGAAGATATATATATATATATATATATATATATATATATATGATTATGGATGATTTGCATTGTTGTATGACAGAAACCAACAACATTATAAAGCAATTATCCTTCAACTGAAATATACAAATAACAGTTACTTGTGTTATGGTCAAGACATTTTCGTCCCCTACATTGTGAATTCTAAAATGTGCTTTAAAAATATAAAACTTTCATACTAAAATAAGATGACTTTTACATATCAGTTGCTCAGTCATGTCCAACTCTTTGTGACCCCATGGACTGTAGCACACCAGGCCTCCCTGTCCATTACCAACTTCTGGAGATTGCTCAAACTCATCTCCATCAAGTCTGTGATGCCATCCAACCATCTCATCCTCTGTCGTCCCCTTCTCCTCCTGCCTTCAATCTTTTCCAGCATCACGGTCTTTTCAAACGAGTCACTTCTTTGCATCAGATGGCCTAAGTATTGGAGTTTTCAACTTCAGCATCAGTCCTTCCAATGAATATTCAGGACTGATTTCCTTTAGGATGGACTGGTTGGATCTCCTTGCAGTCCAAGGGACTCTCAAGAGTTTTCTCCAACACCACAGTTCAAAAGCATCAACTCTTCAGTGCTCAGCTTTCTTTATAGTCCAACTTTCACATCCATAGCTTTAACTAGATGGACCTTTGTCAGCAAAGTAATGTCTCTGCTTTATAATATGCTGTCTAGGTTGGTCAGAGCTTTTCTTCCAAGGAGCAAGCGTCTTTTAATTTCATGGCTGCAACCATCTGCAGTGATTTTGGAGCCCAAAAAAATAAAGTCAGCCACTGTTTCCACTGTTTCTCCATCTATTTGTCATGAAGTGATGAGACTGGATGCCATGATCTTAGTTTTCTGAATGTTGAGCTTTAAGCCAACTTTTTCACTCTTCTCTTTTGCTTTCATCAAGAGGCTCTTTAGTTCTTCTTTACTTTCTGCCATAAGGGTGGTTTCATCCACGTATCTGAGGTTATTGATACTTCTCCCGGCAATCTTGATTCCAGCTTGTGCTTCCTCCAGCCCAGCGTTTCTCATGATGTATTCTGCACATAAGTTAAATAAGCAGGGTGACAATATACAGCCTTGATGTACTCCTTTCCTACTTTGGAACCAGTTGGTTGTTTCATGTCCAGTTCTAACTGTTGCTTCTTGACCTGCATACAGATTACTCAGGAGGCAGGTCAGGTGGTCTCGTATTCCCATCTCTTGAAGAATTTTCCACAGTTTGTTGTGATTCACATAGTCAAAGGCTTTGGCATAGTCAATAAAGCAGTGGTAGATGTTTTTCTGAAATTCTCTTGCTTTTTCTATGATCCAACGGAAGTGGCAATTTGATCTCTCGTTCCTCTGCTTTTTCTAAATCCAGCTTAACCATGTGGAAGTTCTCGGTTCATGTACTGTTGAAGCCTGGCCTGGAGAATGTTGAACATTACTTTGCTACAGTGTGAGATAAGTGCAATTGTGTGGTAGTTTGAACATTCTTTGGCATTGCCTTTCTTTGGGACTGGAACGAAAACTGAACTTTTCCTGTCCTGTGGCCATTACTGCATTTTCCAAATTTTCTGGCATATTGAGCACAGCACTTTCACAACATCATCTTTTAGGATTTGAAAAGCTCAACTGGAATTCCATCACATCCACTAGCTTTGTTCATCATGATGCTTCCTAAGGCCCACTTGACTTCTCATTCCAGGATGTCTGGCTCTAGGTGGGTGATCACACCATCGTGGTTATCTGGGTCATGAAGATCTTTATTGTACAGTTCTTCTGTGTATTCTTGCCACCTCTTCTTAATATCTTCTGCTTAGTTAGGTCCATACCATTTCTGTCCTTTATTGTGCCTGTCTTTGCATGAAATGTTCCCTTGGTATCTCTAATTTTCTTGAAGAGATCTCTAGTTGTTCCCAATCTATCGTTTTCCTCTATTTCCTTGCACTGATCACTGAGGAAGGTTATCTTATCTTTTCTTGCTATTCTTTGGAACTCTGCATTCAAATAGGCATATCTTTCCTTTTTCCCTTTGCCTTTTGCTTCTCTTCTTTTCTCGGTTATTTGTAAGGCCTCCTCAGACAACCATTTTGCCTTTTCAATGACCTTTAACTGTTATCAAAAAAACTGATAGTTTTTTCAGGAAGACTGAATTTTAAAGTAGATTTATTCAACTAAAGTGTTCTGCGGGCTCTGGAATCAGATGGCCTGAGTTCAAGGCCTGGCTCTGTAACTCACTAGCTGGGTTAGCTTGTGCAAGTTACTACATCCTCTCTGTGACTCAATGACTCAAGTTTCCTTATTTGAAAATAGGGATAACAGTAATATCCAGGTCATAGGACTGCTTTGAGAACTGAGTTGAGACAAAGAGTTTGGATTGAGCCTGTCACACAGTAACTACACAAAAAGTTTACTAAATTAGGAGGAAAGAAAGAAAAATGCATAAACAAATAAAGAAAATCTGATATACACTCAAGTTGAAAAGTCCTAGTAACGGAGTGGAGGGAATGTGCGTTGATTGCAGCTGGGATAGAGAGAACAAAGGAAAATGAGGAAGGGGAAGACTGTCCTGAACAGTTCTGCAGAGGTCTGAAAGTACAAAACAGGGTATGAAACTGGCAACATGTCCAGTAGGATTAGAGCACTAAGACAGATAAAGAAGAGTAATAGGCAGAAAGTTAAAAGAGGCTGTTAAAGATTATAAGTTCTTTAATGCTAGCCATAGGAATCTGGGCTTCATTAGTAGGCAAATGAAGAAAATCTAGACGATTCTGTCTATATAAAACCATATACTGCATTTTTGACTTATAATCATCTGTTCAAAATATGATGACAGTGGTATCTTAAGGTTTTACTAAAAATTACTTAATAATTAACCTTCCTGAAATTTCCCTAATTTTCATTCATGGATAACATGAAAGTTACTGGAAAAGTATCTCCCGATATTGGTTAATGCCTAAAGTGAAGAAACAGTCGGAATTTTCTTTAGGTTTACTATTTTGTTCACAAAGTATTATCTATTGAAAGCAAACTCAATGCCTTATCACCAGTTTCAGAAAAGATATGTTTTCATTAGCAAAAAGCTTATGAATGCCACAGGAGGTTTTCTTAACATAGTGACTGGTGAAGGACCGTGTGTTACTATTATCATGAAATTCAATTCATTTCTTTTTCACATCATCCCTGATTTATCACAGCACAGTGCTGAGGTAATTCTTAGGATTACACAGAAAGACTGATAAAATCTGCCTCTCTTTTATTTAACAAAAACGTTAAAAGCAAGCATCCTGATTCTGGCTACTCCTGTTTCAGTAAAGCCGGCCACCTCTCCAATGGTGCTATAACCAAGCAAACACTACAGGCCCGGTGTCAAGGTGTCAGAGTATGCAGGTGATCTAAAGGATGGCCCACTGTGACTACTGGATATAGTACACATAACGCTACTCATAGTAAAGAATTGTACTGCATCACTAGAGTAGCACATCAGATGTTCTCTAAGTGATACATGAAAATATGTGTGCAAAATATATGTATATTTCCATCTCCAGTGTAGAAACAGTCAATTTATCTTGTGAAATACAAACATGAAGGACACTCTAGTTTTAATGTACTATTATTAAAAGCAACACTTATCACCTAGTACATAATTTAGCTTCTTAAGCATCTGATCACAGATTACTTAAAACTTCCTTTTTAAATCACATTATTCATTTATAATAAACTTGCCATATCAAATATGGAATGATTACAATGAATACTGAAGAGATCTTTACCTAGCAGCACAGTCATAAGCCAAGACATCTGTCTCTGCAAGAAGGTCTCCATCAGTTTCATGATCGCCTCCATCAGGACCTAACTCAAACAGCTGGGGAAAGGAGAAAAGCATATTGTGATCACAATCATGTAAATCTGCTGAATAATGTGCTTATAATTTTGTGTCTTTAATATACACTGGAGATGACAAAATGTAAACAAGTACCAGCTTGAAAAAAATCTTATTTAGTGAAATAAACAAATCTATATATCTAAATTAAGAAACATATACAATGTCTTATGGTCTATATTAACCTCAGTTTTTCTTGCTTTATATATTCACCTACTTATATCAAATGCTCCAAAACTGTTCTTTACCAGATATAAACATCTGAAGGAGGTTAAGAGAACTCTAATTTCTAAGTGAGCTTCCAAATGTAGTAGAATTTTGTCTTAACATGTAACTAGCTATGAGATCCTTGGATCCGGTTTCTTCATCCATAGAGGGGAGATGGACACACTAGCAGTGCCTACTTCACTGTAACCGTGTGAATTAAAAGAAACGATACTTATAGAACACTCATATACCACAGCCCCCTCCCCACCCCAAAAAAAGACTAGAAAAATATTAGCTGATGAATAGCAATAACAGAAGGTAAAGCACTCAGGTTACTCAGTGGTAAAGAATCCATCCGCCAATGCCTGCCAGTGTAAGAGTTGTGGGTTCAATCCCTGGTCAGGGAACTAAGATCCCACCTGCCATGGGCTCCAGAACTAAAAAGAAGCCCTCATACCACAATGAAAGATCCTACATGCCACAATGAAGATGCCAGGAGCCACAAAAGACCTGAAACAGCCATAAATTTAAAAAAAAAAAAACACAAAAAACCCTGGGGTAATCCTTTTTTTCCATGTCTCTCCACCAGCTCTGTATCTATTCTACTGCTGGTACCAAACACTGTCAATGCCACCAGTGTTTCCAGTGTTACTAGCTGAAAGAATTCAGTATGAACTAATTAATTCTTCTCTCCTTTCTCTCCTTGTTCTAACCCATATTCCACAGTTAAAGGTTTTTGCTTTTCTTTAATAACCCATAGTTATCTTTTAAAAATGCCCATCTGATTAGAATACTTCTTTAGCCTAAAAGTCTTCAATGGTTTCCCTCCTCTTCATTGTAAACAGCATGATACAAAGGTCCTTAATAACTTGCCCCTATGGCTCTGCTATTTATGTTCAGCAGATAATTTTGGGCACATGCTGTGTGCCAGGCAGGGTGGTAAGAATCAGGCATACAGGGGTACACAAGACAAACAACGAAAGAATGGGGGCTGTTGGATGTACAGTTTTAAACAGGCTCACGGGGCAGTGGAGATCTTAAGGTAAAGAAACAGTCAGCCGTGCAGGTACGGGAATGGAGAGCTGTAGTCAGGGGAGTAACAGGTGTGAAGGTCCTGAAGTCTGACTGTGCCCAGCATGACTGAGGAAGAGAGGCGGCCAGTGGAGCTAGCTGCAGTGAATTAACTAGTATAACACAGGGGCAGAGGGGTGATGGAAGTTAGTTCCGGGGGTGCTTTTCAGGCCCTCGTAAGGCCTGGTTTTTATTCTAACACAAGACGACACTGCAGGAATCTGACAGAGGAGTGGCATACTCTGGTGCTCATTCTAAGAGAATCACTCTGCTCTGCGGAGAGCAGAACGAAGGGAGCAAGCGCAGACCAGAGGCTACTCTGTGCTGATCCAGGTGGTCGGGGTTTGGACCAACCTCCTACCAGGGACAGTTTTCAGAAGTAGTTAGATCCGGGATTTATTTCCGAAGTGCAACCAACAATATCTGCTGCTAGAGTGAATGTGGGATGTCAAAGAAAGAGGGCAGTCAAGAAGGACTTCAAGATTTTTGGCCTGAGCAACTGGAATAATAAAGTTAATTCTATTGTGAGTCCGTTAAATGGGATGGGGAAGGACAACAGAATAGGAGGTTTAGAGAAGATGTCAGAAGCCTGGTTTTGAGTATGTTACACCCCAAATACCTGTTAGCTATCCACATAGAGATGCAAAGTAGGTAGCTGTATAAATGACTTTGGAGGTCTATTAAGTTTAAGAGTGATAAAAAGAAAAACACTTAAAACCATCAGGCTGGATCACTGTGGGGTGAGTAGACTTTAAAAAGATGTTCAAGACTTTGAGTTCTGGCACTCCAACATTTACAGATCAGGAAGATGATGAGGAACCAGCAGGAGACTAAGAGCAGCCAATGAGACCAGAGCAAAGCGAAGCCTGGTGTTCTGGGAGCCATGTGAAGAAACTGTATCAAAGAAAAGCTCAACCGGATTAAACTGTGTTGACTGAGGCAAGGAAGATAAAGACTGAGGCTACAGTAGCATCTAACTGAGAAGTTTTTTATGAAACTTGCTATTGAAATTAAGGCATAAACGAGTTTTCTCTTTCACTTTAAGAGCAAAATCAGATAATGTGACAACAGAACATTCAAGCTATCAGTGAATTTTCAAAGACTGAGTAGATCCTTTACTTAGTATAACAGTTGGCCCTTTCTGACATGCATAGTACAGTAAACTTATGACTCCTGATTGGTTTTTGACTATCTACCAGATGGAATCCATCCCCTTACTCACTTCATCCCTGGTCCCCATATGTCTGTGGTGATGATGTATGTTTACACAGCATCTGGTGATATAAATGCTAAAAAATTTTAAAGACACATCAAGATGCCCCTGTATCTTGTTACTAAAACGGCTACAAGAAAGCAGGCACAGAGAAAGGTACACAGAAGATTGAGATTGACTGTTAATGCCTTTTTCAACCTAAAATTATTGACAAGTCATTTTCTATTTATTTTACTCCTTTTTAACTTGACTTCCGAATTTTTCATGAGTTAATGATTTATTATTACTCTATTTGATTGTAGCAATGCTTCCTCAGGTCCTTTATTAGAGGAGGTGTTCTATAAATTAATAAATCAAGTTAAAATCACTATCTTCAAACACAGAGAACAACAGTGTGAATGGACTGCTTACCTTAATTTTAGCAGTATATTCTCCTCTACCTCCAAACAGACCAAGACCACCAAGTAAAATATCGGTGTCGGCACTAAAACGTATAGCTTCCACGGAGTGAGCAGAGTAGCCCCAGCCCCCTCCATGACCTAAAAATATGCAAATGATAATTTACATTTTAAAACATCCATATAATTCATTTGTAAGACAGTATTTCCTCAACATAAATGTACATACTTTCAAACCTGTTTACTACACTATAATCTTCTTTGGAATAAACCTTCATCACTGCTTGAGTTTCCTCCTCTGTGCTCGCAACACCCATTTTTAAATCCTGCATAGTTGCCAAGGTATCAAGACAACCTAAAATCAAACAAACGAAAATTCAACTGCTTGAATGAACACTTCCCCTAGTATTCGTGATATCTGAGATGCTGGAGGCGATAAATTAAAACAGCAAACTCTAAATGTGCTCAACAAATTTATACCATGCTTCAATATTTCATGGAAGATACTTAAAACCAATACAAATTACCCTCTGCTTGCGTAATTAGCATATTTAAATATATGCTGTATGACAATGTTTCATGCAAAACTCTGAAAAGCTGCAAGAGCTTATTTAATATTTGAGTCCTTACAAGGTCTGTCATTTATCAAACTCTATGAATCACTTCAGATTGATTCTTTCTTTTTTCTGCTTAACAATGATTAAGACTTTAGATTGATTTTTAAGGTACTATTTGAGGAAGACAAAGTAGCCTGAGATAAACTTAATCAATGCTAGTTTGGCATGTTTACAACGGTTACCAGATGGTATAAAAGTGCTGTATCTCAAATTCATTAATTAGAAGTAAATTTAATGTGCTGTGGAAAACTGTTACATAAGAAGAAATAGAAGTGGTAATTATAAAATTCATAAATATTTTATAGAATTTATTTTAAAATAATGCATAAAAATTAAACACTGTAATTATATATTTGAATATTTAACCTGCTTCACTAAAGTTTATGTATTAATAGTAAGCAAAAACATTATTTTAAAAGATTTACCTGTTAGGAACATTATATTCAGGGCTGCTTTATATTTGGGAATATATAAATCTTTCATGGTGTTGGTCTAAGCCTAATGTACTTTTTTCTGTAGGAGAAACCTTTTAAAGTTAGATTTAACTTACTTTGCACCTAGCACATTATTATTTAACAAACATGACAGAATGATACACAAATTTAAATACTCTTTTAAAAAAAATCTTCAGGACACATTAACGAAAATTAGTTGATCATCAAACACCAGCCCTACCTAAAATGTGCAGAGCTGCGTGAGACCGGGTGGTGAGAGCCCTTGAGCCCGTGGGTAAGGCCAGCTCGGGACTCAGAATGCTACATCGGGACTGCATGTCTGCTGCAGAGGGAAGTCGGGCATCGGCAACCACCGCGTTGTAACACCACAGTTCTCTAGTGCTTGGCCGAAACCTTTCAAGGAAAAGATCACAGCACCTCAACATACAGTTTCATTTTAAAAAACTTATTAAGCAAAATTGATGACACAAAGAGAACAATATAGCCAGCTTAAACAGGACAAAATGTAGCTCATTACTTTCCATATCTGAGCTAAAAATATAAAATGATTTATGTCATCATAAAAATTTTGAACAAAACAGCAAATAGTATCACATTATTGCATGATAATAGAGCAAGAGTCTTTAAACTCTAATGTGTACTTAGAAATATAAAACTTTTGCACAGCAAAACTCCATTAAAAAAAAGTGTAAAGTCAAAAGAAAATACATGAAACAAACACAAGACTAAACAACAATATCCATAATGGAGAGGAACTCCTGCAACCCAACAAGAGATAATCCAAAACCAAAAGTGGGCAAGGGACACAGAATGCTGTTCTTTGGAATGTAGATGCTGAATCTTACTAATCAACAGTAACGCATCATAAAAACTATGAAGAACCCACAATGACATCCTGCCACTATCTCATTCCTTTCATCTCTTCCATAACAAAATTCTCAAAAAGCAGTCTCCACTTCTTTTATTTTTTAAACTTTTTTGGGAAAAGATATTTTATCAACTACTGAGTTAATGCACAAGAACATTAACAAATATTTTTAAAACAAAGTATGAAGAATAATGACATGATGTACACTAGTAAAAAGAACATTATAATTTATCTATTAAGTTTCCTGTTGCCATCCTCCCTACTCAATTCCTTTCCTTCCCCTTTCAAAAGGAACAAGTATCTTGAATTTCAAAAGTTTATTATCTTCTTGCTTTTCTTAACGGCTTTTCATGTTTGTATCAAAGTAGCATATTATTTAAGTTTTGTGTTTTGAACTGTCTATGAACACAATACATACTTTGTGTATTCTTTTGTGGCTTGCTTCCTTCAAACGTAAGAATATTCTTACAATTTGTATTTACACAGTGCAATGTGGCTGCAAAATCACTCAATCTCACTGTTGTAAGGGAATTAGCTCATGTGACTATTTCACAACTGTTTCTTCATTTTATTACTGATAGCAGAATATGAAAACCATTCAGTCTTCTACTATAAAAAAAATGCTGCTATGGACAATCTTTTACACAGTTTCTAAAGCACAGGTACAAAAGTACATGGGAAGGAAGAACAAATCCTCATTTTTTACAGCTGGGAAGTCTACACAGAAAGCACTGATGCTCTAGAAGATCTCATTCATGTTAGACAGAGCTGACGTTTCAGATCAGTTTAGAAAGGATGATCTCAATCAATGGCGCTTGATGATCCAAGCTTACTAAATATATAAGCACTTAAATCCAGCAGTCCCACTTTGGGTACACAGCCGAAAGAACTGAAAGCAGGATCCTGACGAGGTATCTGTATGCTCATGTTCAGAGCAGGTTTACCCACAATAGCCAAGAGGTGGGAGGAATCCAAACATCCTTTGCTAGGTGAAGGGATAAAGTAAATGTGGTAGAAACATACAGAGAACTACCATCCAGCTTTAGAAAGAAATAAAGAACGCCACCCGGTCACAGGCCACAACGTGAGTGAACCTTGATAACATGATCCTGAGTGAAGTAAACTCGTCACAAAATGAATCAGTGCATGACTTCACTTACTCATCTGAACAAGGCAAAGGCACAGAAACAGAGTAAAAGGTGGCTGTCAGGAGTGGGAGGGAGGGAGAAATAGGTGTTTTCTGCATACGTTTCAGTTTTACAAAGTGAAAATGTTCCGGAGGTCTACTGTTCAACAGTGTGACTATATTTAACACTACTGAACTGTACACTTGAAAATGATTACGATAGTACATTTTTGTCTTTATGCTGCTAATTATAGCAGCAGTTAATATTATTGGGTTATTGCTTTTTAATTTAATCTATCAATCTGCTACTTGCAGTTTTTATTTATATACAAAAAAAGCAAAAGACACGCATTTTGAAAGGTATCACACAAATAAACTACACTTAATATTGTGACCCATGGAGGAAGTTAGTGACATTTGGTATGGGGGAGAAAAAAAGACATGGAGAGGGACCACAACATTCTTACTGTTTGTATATTTGCTTCATCTTTTAAAAAACTAGCAACTCCAACTAATAAAAATAAATGAAAAAAAAAAGAAATTAAAAAAAAAACTAGCAACACAGATTCATGTGTCAGTTCTGTAAATTTTGAAATGAAAAATAAAACTGCTACTAACATTCATCTGCTCTTTACAGGCATGAAGTTATTCAGGAGAAGCTACTGTTAAGAATACAAAAGGACGCAGGCTCGGACAGGAAGGAAAGTCAAAGCACACTAATACTGAATCTGCAGCGTCTGTGATGGAGTAGAACGCAGGAACCCTACTGAAAAACACAACGGACACGAAGCTGCCAGAAGTCAGCATAATGAAAGGAACTCTCCAACTTCCAGCTGTTTTACTGAAACATAGGAGGAGACTGCTCTTCATGTTTTAATCTCTGTTTTGGAATAAGGGGGTAAATGATCAGAGACCTGGCCAGGCATCTGAGATTACCTGTCCCCCTGTTACCACCATATGTGAAAAAGGCAAGGTTCACCTTACCACATACCACACGTCGCAGTTCTGTTAAGGCTCCAGGGAAACGACTCTAGTTATATACTTAAAATCTACTCCTACCATTATTTCTAAGTTAGAGAATACATTTCTAATCTATCAAATGTATCCAGAAACAAATTCCATACTGTCAGCTTTCATTTTATTCTACTAATGCAAATTTACTTTGTTTAAAACTAAAACATATTATAAGGATCATAGAAAACAAAACATCAATTTAAACCTAGGTCCAAAGCAGAGCTCGCTCTTTGGTAACTAAGTCTCTTGTACCGACTTCTAATCAGTAAATAATTGAACACAAAATCCATCTTTACATCATTTGCTTCTCTATCCCTGCCATTTATTTCACTGTGATCACTCTAATTTCGGTTCTCAGGATCTTATGTCATCACAAGAATCACTTTAAGACTAACTCACCCCTAGTCTCTTGTTATCTAATCCATCCTGTATATTGCTGCTAAGGAATCTAAAGTGAAGTCGCTTAGTCGTGTCCAACTCTTTGTGACCCCATGGACTATAACCTATCAGGCTCCTCTGACCATGGGATTTTCCAGGCAAGAACACTGGAGTGGGTTGCCATTTCCTTCTCCAGGGGATCTTCCCAACCCAGGGATCGAACTCAGGTCTCCTGCATTGCAGGCAGACGCTTTACCATCTGAACCACCAAGCACTACTCAATTAAATTCTCGCCTCCAAGTTGCCTCACAAAATGCCCAAATAAATAGCAACCAGGTTGTCAGCAACCTGGAAGCACTGTAACTCCTTCACTTGGAATCATGACTCACAACTGATAGAAAACATGGCCTTTTAAGACCTGGCTGGCTGTTAGAAAGGAAACTAGGAATGACTGCCAACTAAGGCTGGCCAAATAAACAACTCAAGGGAGAAGAAAAAGTAAGTCCTGTGATGTGCCACTCTGGTAAAGGCATGACTGCCTTATTAGTCATCAAAGCTAGAAATCTGGGATAACTCCTTCCTTGACTCATGTATATAAAGCACCACAGTAAATTTTAAACAAATGCAATATAATTTCTTGGACTGCTTGTATACCTGTATCCATCTGTACATTTTTAAAATTCCCAGAGTTTGATAAACCAGTATATTTCTCTACCAACATGGGAATTTTGTTATGTACATTCCTGAAGGGCAAAGTTCATTGGTTTTATTTATTCTGTACTGTCTTTGGCATAATTTCATCTACACAGTTGGTAATAATTATATATTTACAGAACCAAGAAATAGAGTGAATTCTGTACAACACAGATAAGACTGCTGACAGACTAAAAATAATGAACAAGAGAACTCTTGAACATGAAACTGCTCACGATAATAACAGTGACAAAGTCTTCCATCGCACCTTACTACTTGCCTCTGCCCTAAGTTCTTCAATTCTCACGATAGCCTACGAGGTCCCATTATTATCCCTATTTTATAAATGAGAAAAGTAAGGCACACAGAGTCAAAGCAACCTCTCCACAGTGACAAAGAAAGCAGTGTGCAAGTGGGATAAACTTAAGGCAGTCTGCCTCAGAATGCATGCTTTTAACTGCTGCACTATACTGGAGAGGTCCCGGAGAGGCACTGTGATAGCAAGGTAGTTAACAGTTGAACGAGAGTTCTCATCGATGAAAAGTCTGCCTGTACATAGCTTTCATATTCCACGAAAATACAATTTGATCAAAACATATTTATTACTCTGTTTTAAAAATGGAGAAGCCATCCCCATCGGGATGGGGAATACATGTAAATCCATGGCTGATTCATGTCAATGTATGACAAAAACCACTACAATACTGTAAAGTAATTAGCCTCCAACTAATAAAAATAAATGAAAAAAAAAAAAAAAAAAAAAAGGAGAAGCTTACCTCCAAATGACATCATACACAGGATCAAGACAAACACCAAATCCTTGCAGGTCCTCTTGCTCAGAGTCATTAAAGGTTTTACAGCTCCCATCCACTTTATTTATCAGAAGACACTTAAATGGAGGAGGCTCTGATATAGAAGCAGGTACCAAGCCTTGGGGAAAAAAAATTATGTATTTTAAAGATGCACTACCTTTTTACATTCCCCCAACTTATAAGCATTTCCTGTAAGGTAAGTATCATTACTATCTCCATTTAATAGATGAAGAAACTGAACTAAGACTTAGGGGTTGGGTAACTAAAAAACCTTTAAATAGCAGAATGTGGACTAAAACCTCAGGCTGTCTACATCCACAACACATACTCTTAGTTTCCACACTAGACCACCCTATAATTATCCATGATATCATAGACACAATTATAAATTGACACCTTGGTCTCAATGAAACTTTAAAGTCTGATTTATACAATCTGTCAGAAAGAAATTCTATCACTTATTTATCAAGAACCAATACAGAAAACTTCCTCTTTCCAATACAGGTTTTATACCATACAATTAGGCTCATATTTCCAATACTCTCTAGTTTATAAACTAGTCTCCTAATAATCCCATTCTTTCAGTGCATACGTACATATAAACACAGCCACTTGAAAGCTTCTTTTAAACTTCTTCAAACAGAAAGAAAACAAAAAGCTACAGGACAACATATCATAATAGGGAAAGATGAACCATGTGCTTTCAAGGATCTTTCAGAGGGAGATTTATTTGGGAGGTGGGGGTGGTATTACCTATAATGTGTTTACTGGCAAAAATTTCTGATGTAGCAAGCACATGAGAATTAATAAGTGCTTCATCAATTCGTAAGAAAGTCTGGTCCCCACTTGCGCCTATCCAGGTAGCTTTTCTTCCGTATTTTGATCCAATGTTAGGCATGGGAGCTGGTTTTGCATTCCAATATGGCACATCCAGAATTGGTCTACCCAGCTGTCCTTTCTAAAAGATTAAATAAATCACATTAACAACATGACTGAATAAATAATTTATAATAATCTATAAAGTTAAAGAAACAGTAGACAAAAATAGCTCTATGAGACAGTATTCTTCATCAATTGTTGGCTGATTCTTTCTTTAAATAAATGAAATTCACATGAAATTTGGACCAAACTTGTATAAAGAAGCAATTTCTGTTATTCTTAGGCATGCTCCCCTTAATATTAACAAACCACAAAGAATATATTAAAAAATAATAATGAAGTTGAAATAGGAATCTCCCTGAAATACTGTATTGTCTTCAACATCTAAATGTATAATAAATACACAATGTATTTAAAAAGGAGTAACACAAATCGTTCATTTAAAAAACCACTTTGATATTTTAAGCTGACAGTCCAACAAAAATGTCAGTATTGAACTCAAGAGAGTCTAAAAATATTTGAATAAAATATCAAAAAATAATGAATACTGCAACTGTGAATACAATTAGGAAATTACATCTTTTCACACATCATCATGTGTTAGTAAGTTACTTCATTCATGTTTCAAGATAAAGAACAGAATCATTATGCTGTCTTAAGTAACTTTTAACTCACTTTAAAAGTACGGGCTGTCCATAGGTTAGGGAAGAGTTTAACTTAAAAAGTAACAGGAAGGTTTTCACTATGAAGCTGGTAGCTGTAAAGGAAGGTGAATGTTGGATTGGTAAATATTCACCCACCCCCAGCTCAGAAGCTCTCTCACACACTCTCTCTGCTAGCATTACCCTTTCCAAATCCCCCTGGATGGCAAGCAGTCGGCACCACAGCCAGGGTTCACTACAAGTAATGGGAATGAGAAACCAAGCAAAACCCCCCAAAGACCAGGGAGCCTGGAGCACTGCACACGCTGTGGCTGAATTCTCTCCCAACTACCAGGTTTCCAATGAGTCCTACCACTCCTTCAAGAAAACACCAAGAAAACAGAGCCACAAACTGCAAAAGCAATAGAGCTTCACTCTCTGGGCAGAATGAACAGAGCCTCATAATCAGAGAAGAAGCCAAGAAATGTCATTGTTTATGCTCAGCTTCTTTCAATGTCTATCATTTTTTTTACAAAACAACAGCAGCATAAAAAATGTGTCCATTATGTTGAGATATTTATTATACTTTTGGAGGAAAAGAAATTATATTTTTCATTGACTACTGACTGAAACAAGTATCTATTCCCCTACTATCAACCAGTCTAAAAATATGACAGGTACCTGGAGAGCCCCATGGGATCCAAAACGTGGTTATACATAAGCCATGCTTAAACACCCAGAGGTTCACACCTAGGGCTTCCAGGGCTAGAGGACAATAATGACTGTTTGATTCTAAGTATTACCATTTACATTCCCTCCAAAACAACATAAAACCAACATGGAGCAAAGAAAATCACACGTGATTCAAGCCTTCAGCAGTATTAGGAAATAGTGGATCTCATGACTTTTAAATTACCTGAAACCAGAGGAAAAAACCAAAGTTTTCTTCACCCACCTGCCTCTACAAGCCCCGGGGCCAGGGGTGAGGAGGAGGTGCCAGGGGTGAGGGGCATGCGGAGCGGGGAGTTCAGGGCACAAAAGGCTTCAGAAGGAGAACAGAAGAGCTGACAAAATAATCCCCTCAAGGGGAAAACCCAAACCTTGATGTGAAAATGTTAAATATGGCAAGAACTTGAGGGTTCTGAGCACTAGTAGTCACAGGAAAAAGCCTTCAAAGTATGCAGGGTCATTTCTCACCCATTAGGCTGACACAAATTAAACGGTAAGATAGACAACACATTCTGCTGGCAAGGCTGTGGAAAAAGAGGCACTCTCACGGACTGCTGGTGAGAACACAAAATAGAGGGAAAACTATCTCACAAAACTACCTAGGCGTTAGCCTTCAACCCAGCAATCTTCAAAAAATGTATCTCAGAGATATAATATTCACTGCTGTTGCAAAATATTAGAAAGTACTTAACTGTCTAAGCATAAGAAATTGATTAAATAAACTACTATACACACACACACACAAACACACACACAATATGCTATGCAGATGTAAAATATGAATTGTGAAGATCTCTATGAACTGAGAAGCAATGACTTCTAGGAGATACAGTAAAGTGAAAAGACAATGTACTAAGAGCATATATAAAATGCTACAGTTTGAAAAATAAAAATGGAGAAATAATTACATATATGTGTGTATATACATATACACATACTATATACATCAATGCAGATACAGATAGTGTGTGTGCTTACTTATTAATCTTTAAAATAATAAACACAGGAGGGAGAAACTGGAAAACAATGATCTTCATAACCAACAAGCATGGTGTGAAGGGGTGGTGAGTAGGGTGCTAGAGATGAGGTAGGGAATACATTAGGGTGAGAACACCATTTTTCCATAAGTTAACTTGTGGAAACATGTTAGTTCTACATATTCAAAAAATAAAACTACATCTAAGGATGTGCGAGAAGGGATCCTTCTCTGAAGGATCCTCTGAAATGGTGCACTGGATCACAGACCACTCCCCACGGAAGTCCAAGGGCTCCAAGTTGGGAGGACACTCTAGAGGTAAGCAGTTAAACCAACGACCTCCTAGCAACGGCTGGGAAGACAGTTACAAGAGGGAAGAGGAATCTGACACAGCGACACTCCCTTTCACACATCTCTTTTCTGCCATACCTTGGGCATTCCTGGGGAGCCTCACTCATTGTTCAAGGCCAAGTTATCTCCATGCCTAAAGGTCACCCCTTTTTCTCCCCCTCCCCGAGATCAGATCTTACTCACTCTAAGGAGATGAACCCCTGTCCCAGGACAGGGTGAGACAAAATGGACCAGGTAAAAGGTCCTGTTTTCAGGAACAAGGGAAAGGAAGGGGATCCTGGACTGTCGTCACTTTTCACAAAGAATCTACTAGCTCTACTTACTTTCATCCACATTAAATAAATTGGAAAGAAACAGAAAAGGAAAACAAACGAACCCAACTCTATTCCAAAGGAATAACATAACCCCACTGAAAGAGGGTGGGGAGAAAGAACCAAGTAACTTATGAACACAGTAACTTAAGAACACGGTGCCTCATGAACACAGTATTTGACTGTCACACCTTCAGTCCTGGGGTAGGACAAGGTGGGGCAGGAACAAGAGTGACAAATCCTGAACACTTTTTAGTGAGTTTGTTTTTATAGCAGTGTGGGAAAAGCAAACACAGAACGATTTTAGACATATTTTAGGACTAAGTGAAGAAGAAGGGACATAAATATGCGATGGGAAAGACTCCTAGGGGAATGGGCTGGCGGTACCAGTATGGACTCGTGATTTCTGAAACACACATATGTATGCACGTATAAATGCACCTACATGAGTACTGGGGATGCAATGAATACACCTAGTGCTCAGCTGCTGTCCAGTAGTGTCCCCTGCTAAAAGCAACCTAGGTTTTTAGAGAAATAGCTGATTCTAGGACTCAAACAGTTAAGTCTGGAACAACTTGTTATGCCAGGAAGTAAGGGAGTACTAAAAAAAATAACAAAGAGGCATGTTATCAGAACACAGAAGCCAGCGTGAAGGATCTAACACTGGTGAAATCTGAGCCAATCTAAACATTCAAATAATAAATTAAGTACAGTAATGAATAAAAAAGAAATATGCGTGTCTATACCAAAAATAAGATGACAAACAAATATTAAATGGACTCCTGCTTACACTAAAACCCAAAGGGCTGACAGGTGAATGTGAGGGGGTGCTGTGGTTGGAGAAATCATCATTTTTGCAACCATTATAGTAAAGACTGGTTCAGGCAAGAACAATCAATAGATGCTAAATCTAGAGGGAAATTTGGAAGCAGGTATCTTAAAACTTAACAGTGTCAATTCAAAGACTGCTTATTAGTTTCAAGGGAAAAAATTCTAACTATGCAATAGTGACATCAAACAAAATCCTGTAGGTGATCAAAATCTCCATCACCAATGAGGGGCGGGTGGGCCTTCTGTGCCCCCGGATGGCTGTGAGGCCCTGAGAAGGACACAGCATCGCTCACATGGTGCTTCGGTCTGGAATGCACAAGCTGCAGCTAAGCATGAGGAAATATCAGACAAACAAAAAATGAGGAACATCATCTTGGGGGGAGAAGAAAAAGTACCACATTCTTCAAAAATGTCATTGTGATAATAAACCCAGAAAAGGTATGAAAATGTTAACAGATGAAAGGAGACTAAAGAGTCATGAGAAATAAATACAAATCCTGATCCTAGATTGTAGGGGGAAAAAAGTGTCAAAAAGGAATCACCAGATCAACTGACAGAACACAAAACTATTTAGGAATAAAAGAGCATGATGCATACAAGTTATTCTTAAAGGACTCAAGAAAAAAAAAGTTTTACACACACACACACACAGAATGTGCGAGAGAGAATGAGAACACGAGCATACAGACAGTAAATCAAACAGGTCAAAACACTACCAATAGGGGAAGCTGACTCAAGAGCACACGGGCATTTTATGCACTATTCTTATTTTTGACAATCCTTCTGTAAGCTTAAAATCATTTCCAAATAACAGATCTTTAAAGTTCAGATTTACATTAAAAAAAAAAATCAAGAGTTGCAAACTGCATCCCAGAGACTCAGGTTATAGAGTTCTGAATAGTTACCCATATCACAGACAGTATTATTAAGCTTTTCCTTGATTTCTACTATACCCAAACTATACAAAATTCTCAGATTATTTTCTAGTTTTGAAAAAAGAGAAAGAGCAAAACAAACAGGCTGAACAGATAGAAGTTGAGAGGAAGAGGAAAAAGTAAACTATAATTCTAAAAAATGTAACATGAAAACCAGGCTTTTAAAAAGTTCTAAAATAGAAATAATTCCACAAGTTAAGAAAAAAATGATTCTTTACAAACTAGTTGGGAAAGAAGGTTTCAATGACAGAAATAGCTCTATTGAATGCTTAACAGACTCTGACCTGGAATAAAACAGTCCAAATCTAACACAGCTGTTAAATTTAATAAATTCTAAAGCTACACTGGAGAAGAAACTAATTTCAAAGCAAAGCTCTTTCTGGTTTTGTGTACATTGGATGTGGAGACAGGAAATATGCATATGCAATAATAACACAAGAATTTCACTGAAACCAGAAAAAATAACTAATGTAGACAAATGGCAAGGCAATGGTACAATGTAATATTATCAATGCTTAAAAAGTTCCTTACAGAAAAGCTTCCGAATGTGAAGACCTGTCCATCCATTAAAAGCGCTGCTGTGTGGTTACTGCCTGCAGTAACTTGTGTGCTAGGGCCTGGCAATGCTTGAACAAGAGTGGGACATCCCCTAGGGTAAAAAAAAAAAAAATTTAGTCAATTTCTCACAAGACCCAACTGAAATAAAGATCAATAAGCAATGCAATAAAAAAACAGAAGAGATAAAAGGCACTAATAAGAATATTCAGCAAGCACTTACTTAGGTTATCATATTATGCCTGTCTCCAGTCTTCATATTAGGTAAACGAAGATGAGAAAGATATGATCACTGACATGAAGGAGATTCATTAAAGGGTTTCTTGAATTTACTACTCTAACTATGGAAAAAGAATTTTTAATTTTTTCTGAAAGATTATACCTACATTTGTTTTAAAAGAAAAAAAATGTTAACTTATAAAATGAATGGTAAGTCAGAGAGCTCTACAAATATTTGTTAAATGAAAGAAAAATCATACGCTGATTTACCCGGAATACAATCCAGGGACCACACAAAACAGTTTTGTCTTCCTTTCTACCCTTTTCCCACTGAACTGTCAATGAACTTTTCATCTTCTTTTCTACCTTTTCCCACTGCACTTTAATTTTAGATTTTGGCATACAGAGGAGCTCACGAGTTAGAACAGCACATCATGAGAGGCACCACAGCACTGGCTGCAGGCTCGGGCCCTAAAGCGGACTGCCGCGGTGTCAGTCCCGGCTCCACCACGCAGCAGCAACGTACCGTGACTCTCAACAAGTTACTCATCGTTTTTGTGTTTCAGTTTTCTCTTCTTTTACATGGAAATAAAACTAAACAGTGTTTACCCCATAGGGTTCCTATGTACAAAAAAGAAGCTCATATATGTCATGTGCTTGGCTCAGTGATTGATACACAGTAATTAATAAATGGTAACTATTATGATAAATGGCATCCTTGGATCTGTCATATCTGTTCTTGTAATCACCCTTTTATCACCTTATTTATCATTTATTAACCATTTTCAGTAATCATTACGTATAAGAAGAAGAACAATCATCACTGTAGGAAAAAGTCCGCACATAATAGGGAAGCTCTGTTTCTGCGGTGCTGTAATTGCAACATTTTAAATTTTTTTAAATTAGATATAATATATTTTTAAATGGTTCTTCAGGCTGCAATGAAAAATGAATTGGGAAGAGGCAAGGTCAGCAGCTGGAAACCTAATTAAGAAAATGTTGCAATAATCTAGATGAGTTATGGTGAAGACCTGAACTAGGAACAGTGTGAACTGAAAGGAACATTTTGACAGCTCTGTAAGGAACTGATCTGACTAGGCTCTGGAAATGACTGATAGGGGGTGCGAAAAAGATTTTCTGCTTAAGTAACAGGTAGATGGTGGCAACATTCACTTAAGATATGAGAATAAGATCTAGGAAGACAAGGAGAGAAAAGAGACAGTTTTCATTGCAAGTTTCTTCTAAAATTTAGGTATGAACAAAGGAAGGAGAGCTCACAGAAATCTAGGACATAACAAAGAATGAACTCTGGGAAAATGCGATATGTAGAGAGTCATTCCAAGAATAGAGAAATACTGTACACACCAAATGCCTCAGAGACAGACAAGCGACCACTCAATTTTGCAAGAAGGAAGTCTTTGGTGCAGGTAGGCGAGGCACTATGCAGCAAAGAAGGCACTTACAGTGGGGTCAGAGACTACACAAAACCCTCAAAAACCTCAGCAGCAAAGGGGAAAAGAAAGGAGAACCAACAGCTAGAGGGAAAAAGAGCTGAAGGGGAAGCTCTGGCCTTTCTAAGAACTTGCGTAAGTTGAAAGAGAGAGTAAAGATGAGGGGATATAGTTCAGAGGGGAGACGAGAAACAGAATGAGACCCCCACGGAGAGGGCAGAGAGGTCTCCGAGTGGGGACGTGAGCAGGCCCTCTTTCAGTGTAACATGAAGGAGCAAAGAGGAAGTATGAATGCAGGCAGCTTTGTAGGGTCGCTGGGCTGAAGAATTTCCCATCTAATGTTTTCATTTTTGCTGTGATAGGAATAGAGGTCAAGGGCTTAGAGCAAGAAGAAATGAGTAAGGAGAAGATTTGAAGATTATGGAAAGGGTATCGTGGTGAATGAAAGAAAAAGAAACTTAGACTAGAAGTTTTTAACCCAGATCCAAGTGACTTACAGGAATTCTAAGACTGAGCTTCAAGAAATTTGTGAGCCTTTTAATTTTATAAGCCAACTTTTAAGTGTATATCCTTATGTCTGTTTTTCTGAAGAGACAGCCCATATCCTTCATCACATTCTCAAAAGGGCTTAAATCAAATAGCTCAAAACTAGAAAACAAGGGGATCACTGCCTACTGTAGAAGGGCTGATTTAATCTATAAATCATAACAATCTGTGTAAGAACAGTGGTTTCCTTTTCTTCCAGAAGTCCAAGCTAGACATAGAAAATATAAGTAGACTGATTCATGCTTGAAGTTTTGTCACACCTTAGCATCAAGATCAAGAGGGTGAGAAAACTGAGTATATTGGTAAGGGTAAGAGTGACGAAAATAAATGACAATCTCAAACTTGGGTTGTTAAGTGATACTAGAGAGTAAAAAAAAGTAGAGGGCTGCAGAGAATGAAGTACTGATACAGTCAAACACCAAGTAAAGCAATATTAAGTAACAGAAGAAAAATCTGTCATCAGGTTATGCGTTGTTTAAAATTAAAAATTCAGAGTTAGAGCTATGCCAGATCCATTGTGGGTCCTGGAATGACCACCATGAATATGGAAGCAAGGTTCACTAGATCTAACTAAGGTATCAAGGTGACTATATTGTATGGGACCATTCAGGAGCATGGCAAGACTCAGACTGGGAAAACACTGTGAAAACTACATTTTCAAAGAATGAAAGGTCGTGACTAACAGCAAGATGTGTAGTAATAAAAGGGGAGGAAAGCAGAATGGCTCTGCCTCCAAGGAGTAGTCGTTTCTACCTGAGGACACAATAGTGTGGCTAGACTGAGTGGTTCTCAAATCTGAGGTACCATGAGCTTTGGCAATAACCAATTACCATGCCAAAGGATTGTGTGGTGAACTATAGGGTTTCCCTGGTGGCTGTCGGTAAAGAATCTGCCTTTAATGCAGGAGACCACCTACAGTGCAGGAAACTTAGGTTCTATCCCCGGGTTGGGAAGATCCCCTGGAGAAGGAAATGGCAACCCACTCCAGAATTCCTGCCTGGGAAATCTCACGGATAGAGGAGGCTGTTGATCTGTTTGCAGTTTATGCAGCATTTTCATATAAAATATATCAGTGATTATCAAAATAATTCTATGTATAGATCTGATGTGCTTTAAAAAGGATTTTCCCAAAGTTGGTGGCATTTCTTCTAATAAACTCTTTTATGATACTAGAGTCCATTTATTAAATTATTTGGTAAACAGAGGAAGAACTGGAAACAAAAATTATGTGTGTATATGTATGCATGCCAGGCATTCTGTAGACACTATACTAATTCTTTAACAATCCTATGGGATTATTTAAACTAAGGCTTAGTAAATTACAGTTACATAGTTGGTAAGAGATGAAACAAAGATCTGAACCTCGTCTAAATGGTTCCAGACACCATGATGTGTAGCATACTAACACAGAAGGAGGATATTAAAGCAAGAAAAAGATGAAACTCAAAAACTTTAGAAGTATCAAGATTCTACTGAAAAAAAAAAAAAGGAGAATAAAGGCATCTAAACTATACAGTCTCTTTCACAACACCCAGGTTTAAGTTTACTGAAAATTGTAAAAGAATGTGTAACTCAGAGATTCAGAAGCATACAGAAGAATATAAACAAACAAAAAAGAGGGCTGAGTCATGAACGAGTGCATAAAAGTCCTCAGAAGCGTTTCGACAATCCCTTTTAAAAGCAGCAACAGTAACAGCCAACATTTATTGAGCATTTACTACGAGCTAGGCGCTTGTGCTAAGAAAACAACACGTAACATCTCCCTGAATTCTCACAACAACCTTCTGAGAGAAACATTTATTCCTATTTAAGGGGAAGAACCTGAGCCATAGAAACAGTTCACTAATCTGGCCCAGGCCACACAGGCACCGAGTGACAGAGGCAGGCTCGGCCATCCCGGCCTGATGAAGTGCAGAGAAACCCAGGAACGCGTTTCTACCTTCAGCACATACAGACTGCAATATTTACCTTACATTCATCACACATTACTAATGCGTGCTATACAATAAATTTCTATTAAAAACACTTGATTACAAGAAACTTAAAAAAAAAAAACCTTCCAACTCTATTTCAACAAAATATTTATAAATGTTTTGCTTTGTGGTAAGGTAGTTAATAGGTATGCTATTGAGGCTTTCTTCCTCTTGGGACTGTTCCTCCATACACATGGTCAACTCCTTTTGGAATCTGTAACAGTTCCTGACTCCTGCCTTCCAAACCCCACACAGATCCAGACAAACAGGGTAGCTAGAATGTTTACAGCACAGATGGTTTTGACTGGTTTTCGTTTAATCCACCAGCTACACCGTGTAGGCATTACTTCATTGCATGCCCTGGCTTGACACTCCCCACAGCACAAGGAGTCAGCCTTCCAGTGACAACTCAACCAACAGAACCAGGAGTGAAAATGTACATGTTCGGAAAGAACGACTTTGGGCAGTTAAGACAAATCCCACCAGAGTTTAATCTCCCTGAAGTGAAGTGAAGTCACTCAGGCGTGTCCTACTCTTTGCGATCCCATGGACTGCAGCCCACCAGGCTACCCTGTCCACGGGATTTTCCAGGCAAGAGTACTGGAGTGGGTTGCCATAAACTGCAACATTAAAAGCTATCCTAGTTCATGAAGATATAGTCAAACTATTAAAAATACTTAGCATATTGCTATGATACTGTCGCCTGAGCAAGTCACTGCAAGGCAAGGTATGGTGCTTGTTTGGTGATAATCAGGACCAGGAGGCAATGTTTTTAGGTACCCTCTTCATTTGAAAAGCCAAGGTGAGGGCCTTCCCTTTCAAAAGTCATTACACCTCAAGGTGGGCTGGCAGAGTCTTGCACTTATTCTGTTCATTCTTCACACAGCACAGTCACCGGAGGGTTGCAATTTAATCATAGATATGATTTTCACTACTTCCCTCCCACTCAGTCAAGACCAGAAAACACAGCTATCTGCTAACTCTTCTCTGTGGAATGACATCCAAGTATCAAGTCTGATTTGTGAAGACGTGGCCCCCTTGCTACACACAGGACTGACTGCTCTCATGTCTAACTGTAAAGCACCTCTCCCAGGTTATATCATGACTCACAAAATAACTGCCAGCTGAGTAACAACACAAAAATGATGATGATGATGGTAATAATAATAAATCCTCTTCTGGGTCATGAGTCTTCCGTGAGAAACAGAACAAAAAGCTTCCAAATTCTTCTCCCCACATTTTACAAGCCCTGTCTCAGTCTCTGCACGAGTGATGGCTATTAACCTGTGAAACAAAATATCGCTGCCTTCTAAAGCCTGTAATAGTAACTGCTCAACCCTGCAAAGCCACTGATACTCTGTGATATCCAACGCCCAATATATAAATGCCATATCCAGTGACATTTGCTGAAGTAATTCTGTTAAGACTTTTTGCTCTTTCCAAGCACAATACTTGTCATTAAGATTGTGCTGGTTTTATAAATGTCTTAACAAGTATCAAATGTAGGCTTCACTTGTGTTTTTAGTGAGAAGTTGAACTCAATGATACCTCAATCATCTCTTCTCATTAGTAACAGCATTCATCGAAGTAACTAAGGACATTCCTTTCATCCTCATTTTGTGTGCATTGCATTGCACATGGATGTGACCCTGCCCTCTAGGATGGACAGTATTTCCTTAATCCTGGAGGCACACTAGAGCATGGAGAACTTTTAGGGAAAAACTGATACTAGCATTCTATCCAACCCTTGTGGCCACCATCTCTCACTCCCAATGCCCACCTCTCCACACAGGCGTCTTAAAAATTCTAGACTTAGAATCCAAGCATGGTATTTTTGAAGCCCCCCAAGCAACTCTACTGTGCAGCCAGGATTAAGGATTACTGGTCTTTACTATGTAAATGGTATCATCCCTGCCACAGTAATGCAGTCATTTCAGAATAAAGTGAAAATTCTGGATTTTATTTAATGACTGGAGTGACTCACTATATGTGAATGAGAAATCATACAGTTCCAATTGATTCTGGCAGGTATCTTATGAATACATGGAAGAATTGGGCAAGAGCAGAGAGACAAAAAGAAAGGAGGTTCTGTGGCAGACTGGACTGGTGAGTCATGTCTAGCCTGAAACGGCCCTGTATCTCCCCAGACGTAGAAATAAACCTGGTGTCAGTGATGGGGCAGCCATACATGGGGACCATTCAGGTCCTGAGATCACCTGCTGCAGGGAGCACAAGTGACTGACAGACTCAGGCCATGTTTCTTTGGGTCCATGAGGCCATTCGTCCCCTGGGAACCTACCAGCTTGTGACTGAGCACTGTGAAGGATGAAAGCTGGCCCTCCTACCCCATGTGGGACTCTTCCAAAAGCCACCTTGGCTTGAGGACACCCCAATGGCCTGGCTAAACCTCAGTCAGGACTGCACTGTAACCTGACTCTGCTGTCCCATTCTCCTGCCCTCCTTCCTTTCGCAGGGGTCAGACCTGCCTCAGCCCGATTCCTGCTCTCTTCCCTTCACAGAAGTGTTCTACCAATAAACCCTTGGTACATCTAATCCTGCTTTAGGATCTTCTTGGAAGACCTGAGCTAATAAAGATGAATTTTCTATATCTCTAACCCAAAGCACTCTCATTGTATTAAGCAGATATGGACTCAGCTGCTGGGGTGAAAGTCAATAAACCAGGACTTAAACAGAACTTCTCTCTCAGGTAAGCACCCGAGTATCAGGAGACGCTGCAGGGGTCCCTGGTGTCAGGGACCCAGACTGCTTCTATGCCGTGGCTCTGCCGTCCTCAGTACACAGTTTCCAGCTGCTGACTGCTGTGATGACTTCCCCAGCTCCCGCTGCCGGCAGGGACTCCAGGCAGCAAGCAGGGAGGGGAGTCAGAGAAATGGAAGGCATCCCCCCTTCCCTTCAACAGTGGCCCAGAACGGCACACAGCACTGCAGTTCATACGGCCGTATCTTGCAGTGGAGGCGGGAAAATGAAGCCTTTAGTTTCAAGGTCATGTCATCAACTAAAACCTCATTACCAAATGAGGTAGGGAAGAATGAATATTAAAATATGTCCAATAGTCTCTACCATAATTAGGTCTTCACTATTCTGGATAAGTCAAAACAGTTTCTCTGAGTGACCATTTTATTTGAAAATTATTCAAAAACTTCAATGACATCATGTTAATATTAGGCTAAAATTTTAAAATAGATAACATCAAGGAATATTAATATATCCTTTGCTGATTTATTAAAATGCCATTTGGGTATAGTCACTGTCTTTTCTATTGCCATGAACAGCTTTTAAGAAGATATTAATTCTGAAGAATATAGTATGATTTCCTGGTAATCATAATGGCTTACTTTTAATGTATAAAATGTAAATCAACTTTTCTCCTAAAACTACAAAATCATTTGTCCCCACAAAAGCATTCAACCACAAAATCAAGAACCACCAATAATTTATGGGCCATACTTTCCAAAACAGTGGTATAAATACTATATCAAGTGTAGAAATGTATATTTAGAAAGAAAAAAGGAAAAAAGGAAAGAAAGGAAGAAAAAAAAAGCACTTTCACACAAGATATTAAAGTACCTGGAATTGACATCTCCATGTCCGAGCTGCCCATGTTGCCCATACCCAAATGTGTAGACATCGCCATTTTCCATTAAAACCACTGAAATCAAAATTCAGAGCTTTATTTTTTCATTACATGCATTTTCTATTTCTATCACAACTCTACTGAAAGCAATTCAAGTTTCACTATTTAAAATCTGTAGAGCCATTAAGAATAGGCAATAGAAGCAAAGACATTTATATTTAATGAGAAACAATATAATTTTAGTTCTGTAAAATATTTTTGTTAAGTTACAAAAACACATAATGTTTTTAAAACATACATTTTAAACTTATAAATGCCATTTAATAACACTAACATTTAATAAAACATTGGCCTGAGTCAACTGGTAAGTCTTTATATAATGAGTAACTACATACAAAATGTTCTCTCATATCTAGGATAATTATATAGGTAGAGGTCTGAGCTCTGCACAATTATGTACAACATCAGTATGTCTGTCAGAACTTTAATATCTGTCAATGTCTTACCAAATAAGGAAATATATTGAACAACCAAGAAAGAATTTTTTATTTTTATAAAAGTTGAAAAGTACAACTTAAGCTATATAACCCAAATGCCAATGATTTAGTAGGAACTGAAATACTTTCTACATTTAAAAAAAGTTTTCTAATTTAAAAAGTGCTATTTTCTTATAGATATTGCACAATAAAGCTGAAGTAAGATGTATGATTTTTGCAAATGCTTTAACAGCAGATAAAATTTTATTTATAAAATTAATTCACCGTACTGGTACAAAATAATTTTAAAATTATGTTTTAAAAAGCTCTCAATAAAGGAATTTGTGGATGCACATTTCCCACTGAACAGTAACAAAGCTTGTGGCCAGCTTATAAAAAAATCAGAGAATTATAGAGTTTAAAATTATCTTCAGGAATTTCATGACTTGAATTATAGAATCAGTCCTTCAGAAGACAGATGAGAAGTCAGATCTCTAGACAATCATTACACAGATTAAAAAGGATTGCCTAATAAATATGCTTTCATAAATTTGAGAGATGCTATAGCTTTTGACACACGGTTAACAGGCTACATTTGTCCAAACTAAACAAATAGGCTATTCAACACAATTGTAAAAATGCGGTTATACCCTAAAGTTCCAGCTGCTACCTGAGTGGTGAAATCCACAGCTGACTTGTACTGCCCGGAGCTCACAGTCAAATCGCACGGAACCTGGAGGGTATGTTGTGATTTTGCTTGCATCCTTTTCTCCTCGTTCTCCACTTCCATCTGCAAGTGTTATAATTTGTAATTAAGCCATGACTCATCTTCAAAATAAAATTTTAAATCAGTTTACTATGGAAAAACAAGAGAAAATGTTAAAAGGAACAAGCAAGAAGGATCTGCAGCTGTTAGAAGTGATAGATCAAGAATCTACCTGCAAAGAAGCCAATTTTGAAAATATAACCTAATAACTTCTGTTGGCAAAATACTACTAAATCAGTAAAAACACAGATAAGGCCTGGTTACAGATAAGCCTTTTAATCTAATCAGTTATGTGATGTAAAGGGGTCATTGAGTTATAGAAATAACAAAATTCTACACGTAAAAGTTTGTATGGGAAATTTTAGTTTGTATAAGAAATAACTGCATGCAGAGTCATTTAACAACTGTTTTAAATTTAGTGATATTGTTAGTGCTGTCATTTAAAAAAAAAAAATTCTAGCTGACTTGCAAATCACTTAGATTTCCCAAACACATCTTGGGAAGACTACTCTGTCCACCAGTATTGCTAAACTCAGTTGAACTTTTAAAAATTTATTAAGATCAAACGGCTTTATCCAATTATTGCAGTTCAGTGGTTTCCTGTCAGTCATTTCATCTGTCCCACCTTGACCCTCAGCCAGTCTGCTTTGTGGTTTTCTTCTGGCCCCCAACCACAACTCTCAAGCAAACCCTCTGCTTTTATTCCTTCTTCCTCCCTTCTTAAATTGCCTACCATAAACTTGCTTTAAGACCCTCCCTCCCCCGAGGTTTCTACATTAACTTTAAATATTTTAGCATTTTAACTGTAAAATTTAAAAACACAGTCCAGAACATAACAACTTTCTTTGGAATGTGTAAATAAGAAAGGTTAGCTGAACCTTCCAAGTCTAATACTACAGATGAACTAAAATATGACTTCTATATCATCAGATTCAAATTCCTTACACATGGAATAAATATAAATCTGAAAAGAATTTCAGGTCAACTAGCCTAAGTTAATTGCTTTGTGATACAGTAAATCTAAGTTAAATGTGTATAACATGCAGATACACATGTGGATCTACAGACACACATTTTAAGATAATTCTGTATTTTCACTACCCATTTTAGAATACTAAACAGAATAATATCATTTTATGTTCATGTATACTTTCCTTACTAATATTTCTAATATTTAATAATATCCAAGGTAAGACAAAACTGGCCTAAATTACAAGTTCCATTTCTATAACTAAATGACTTTAGCATTTTAAAAAGCTTTAAACTCTTTACAACACTAGGACAGTAAAACCTCACTAATTCGGAATAACACATGGCCTATATGACTTACTGGAAAGGTTTTAATTATAGAACGTTTAAATAAAAATTCAGTTTTATTACCTTCAAGCAGTAGAGATTATAAACTAAATGCTACAATAAATAAAATGTGGTTACCTACATTATACTTCAAAATAGGCCTATATTACATAAAAATGTACCATAAACATGAAAGTCCTTTAACATACAAGAATTAATTGCTGGACCCAGAGGCTGAAGGCACGCTGAAGGAATCCTTCATTTCTTGAGCCCTTGGTTTGAAAAGCTAGTGATTTTAGACAGGTTTCCCCTTAAAAGTATGGCCCTGAAAATTCAGAGGAAGAAGTTATTTTGAATTTTTACTCAAAAAAAAATCACAAATACTGCATCTGAAGTATCATAGTTCTGAATTAGTGAGAGGTTTTACTATAAAAGGATAAAGAATAATGATTCCTCTTTTGCTAAATTATCTAATATAGGTTTGCCAATTAAATCTGCAAGAATGTGTACTTGAGTATGGGATTAAAAAAAAAATCACATTTAGTTTCACTCTATCCAAAATGCAATATACTTTTAGTTCAAAGACTCTTCATCATGGAAAGACAGTGGAATGGTAAAGTATAAACAAGGGCCTACCCATAAAGTAGTAAGCCTCTTCCAAAGACTATTTAAACAAGATGACGGATACATAAAAACTTTAAAGCTTTATCTCAACTGGTTAAAATATCTCATTATTAAAACCAACTTTGATTTATTACAGAAGACAAACTGTGTTCATTTAATTGTGCCAGACCTAACTATATTCAATGTTACACTTTAATTTCACTTTCTATAAATGTATTGATGCCTAGTTAAAGCTTTCACCTTTGAATTTGGCATTTTGCCCTCTCTCTTGAATATAGAGATTAAATAGAGATACAAAGCCCACAAAAGAAACACAGCATCAGGGAAAGAGGGAGAAAAAGCCTAGTAATTTACTGATTAAAATCACAGCTATTAAATGAGTAGTAATGACAATCATTTTGAAATAAAAAATAATACTAGAAACATTTTGTTAACCTAAACAAAACTTTTATCTATAAAAATAATTTGTCAATTTTTATAGATGGTGAAATATTATAAGAAAAAAATAGGGATGAAATTCTTGACAGAGGTTTTAATATTTATATCTGTATCTGGAATTTTATGTCAGTTAAAAAAACAAGCACAATTCTATTAATTTAGAAATTTACAAAAGTTTATCAAAGCAAAAAGATACCTAAACAGTCAAGAGTATAGTGCAAATTCAAAAATTAGCAAATGAAATTTAGCAAGATTAATCCTGCTCAAATTCATTATTCAGAAAAGTATTAATGAGGAGAAATAAAATAAACCTCAGATTTTTAGGAAAGTTAGGCCTAAATATTCTTATAATTGGCCATTTAGGCACATCTATCTTTTCCCTAACGTGAATATGCTCATACATATATCATGTGGTATTAAAACTCTGAGAGCTGTAAAGTTTTGTCTCTAAAGTATGATATGTATATATACATTATTTATGCTTATTTGTGTACACACACAGAGGAAAGAAGATTCAGTATCTAAAAGACTCTACCTTTAATTTTAATTTAAATCTATACTTTTTGGCTAATCTTATAAGCATGCATATTGCTGAATGTATCACAGAAACAGTGAGTACTTGGAACAAAGTCACTAAAATAAAACAGCAAAGCAGTAGTAAACAACAATTTGCTAAGTATCTCTGGCTAAACACTGAAAATCTAAATAGCATAGTAGATAAGTGTTTTTGGGCACTGAAGCCTAAGAGACTTGGATTGGATTCCTGTCTCTATATATTCATTTGCCAGTTTTATGAAAACTGGGATGCTGGATCTTCTCCCTCTTTTAAAAAAAATTTCTTTTTTTAATTTTTACATTGGATCTTTTTAACATGGCACATCACATCACAAGGTTCTTATGAGAAATAAGTGCTATAATGTATGAAAAGTGCTCAGTCAATATTCACTACTGTTGCTCTCCCTAATCAATTCCGTAATCGGATGATATAGATACTGTTATTCCATTTTGCAGTTGGGAAAGCCAAGGCTTTAGAGTGGTTAAGTAGCCAGCCCAAAATAATAAATAGTAGAGCAGCTTTAGAAATTGATCAAAAATAAGGCTCACGTATTTTACCACCATCAAATGGCTGACATCTTAAATCTTTTGATAAAATAAACTAATTACACATTTAACAAATCTCAAATTTTGTACCTTTAAGATAATTCTAAAAGAGAAAGCAAAGAATTCAATTTGAAGAATTTAAGCTACTATTCATGGAGAATTTTTAATTGCAAAGAATATATATACATATATATACACACACATATATATCAATTTAATCTTCATATCAACATATTCAGTTTGGAATTATTATTCCTATTTCTGAAATAAGGAAACTGAAACCAAAGAGGTTAAGAAATTTATGAATGGTCACACAGTTGTAGTAAATGAAAAACAGGATTAAAACTGAGGCCTAATTCCAAAGGCCGTATTTCCATTACACCATACCATTTCTCTACAGAAAATAGGTGTAAAACACAGAGATGATTTTGAGAGTGCCTTCAGATTTTCACGTCAGTCACCTCTAGACTACCTCCAGAACAATTCAAATGTTCCTAACTAAGAGTAGTACACTAAAATCTTTTTTTTTCTATGTAAGGCACTGAATAGCTATAACAAATGTTAATTCAGATAACTGTTTAAAATGTAATCTATAGTTACATTCTTTAAATACTATATGTTATATGTATTGATTCAGTCTTATGCACTACTGGCCTCTGGTCAAAATTTGCCTGAAAATTTGACAGATCCTGTGACCTTCTCTGAATTCTCTCCAATCAGCCAGAAGCTCTCCAACTTTCCATCTTAGAACTCACTTGTTTACAATAAATCCATAGTTCTTACCCTCCACACACTCCCACAAAAAAGTCACAGTCTAGAAGATTTAAATCATTATTATCCTACAATTTGTACCACCAACATAATTAAATGTAAGGTAGACACAGCAATTAAAACAGTGACTGTCTCAGTGGAAGATAAATAGAGTAAGACACAAGAGAAAAGAAAATTTATACAGGAAAAGAAATTTATTAAAAGACTATGACTATATGCAGCAAGAGTAAAAGCAGTCTCTGGCAAGGGGATTAAATGATAGGAACAGACAATGCAAAGGGAGCAACAAAAAGCAAACCTGTGGGTTTACAGTGAGTGGTAAGTTAATACCTTCCACATAAATTGGGACACCATTTGATAAAATATTACTTATACTTTAAAGTTATTTTGGTGGTAAGGAAATGAAACTAGTTCATTCTATAAAACCATACAATCTGATGATTAAAAAAAAAAATGGCCCTAACTGTATATACTACAAAATCAGTCCTTCCCTAGGGGTTGCTATAGTCTCATTAAATAACCCCGTTAGACAAGATGGAAGTTGAATAGTTCTATAGCTAATCAGTGTGACATCATAAAAAGTCTGTTTTAAATTTGTAAGCTTGGCCTTCTTTAGCATTTATTTTAAATTCTGGGGGGAAAAAACACAAAGATGACTGACTATAACATACTAACATGGAGCTGAAAAAGTTTTAAACTGCTTATTGAAATATAAATAGTGAACCTCAGGTAAAGTACTGGAGAACTCTACTTTGATATAATTGGTGAGAAAAAGACCTGATAAAAGAGTCTCCAATACTGGCATAGTGGAACATATGAGATCAGAAATTCTGGCAATAACTAAAATAATTTGCATAGCATATCCCAAATGGTATTCCTTACATTTAAATATTAATGGCACTGTTAAGAGCATCCGGTAAATAAAACAATCACAAATTTTACTATGGTTAATCACATTAGATTTAAACTAATCTCAATTTTTATTCCTGTAGAATATAATTTGAATAGATCTCTATTTGTGGTTTAACTAAAAACAGGGGTTTGTTTTGTTTTACATTTTTGCCTTGAGTGACAAACTGATAGACTGAAACAGGCAAATAAAAATAAAATTGAATACAATATATTGCATGTGAAAGTTTAAAAATAAAATTAGTCTGTAACAGTTCTGTAGCCCTACCCCCCAAAAACAGAAAATATTAGTTAGGTTAACTTGCACCGAATATGTGTTTTAAAATCTTCTGCTCTACTTTACAGGGTTCATTTCAGGCATTTAAGAAAATATTAAGTATAAGTTGTACTACTTCAAGAGTGGCCGGCTCACATGCCAGGATTCAAGGCAGAATTTATACATAAATTTGTAAGTTCCCTGCGTTAAATATCTTTCCTGATCTCAGTTGACCCATAATTTCTTGTTTAAAAAATTCTTGCTTTAGGAATATTTTTAATTAATCTAGAACTCAAAGAATTATACAGCAAGATATTCCAGTCACTCAAGATTTGTTGAGCCCAATAACAGTTTCTGAGGACCAGAGTAGGTCTACTCTTTACTGACATCTATCACTTTTAAACCTCAAATATCAAATAAATCATGTGTATTATATATATAAATTTTTATATTAAAACAAAGGAAGCATCATAGAGGTTAACTCTATCACTTTATACACTGAATTTAGCAATTCTGTTAATTCTGAAGCAAATGAACAGCATTAAAAAAAGAAAAAAGGATTGCAAAATGCCAGATGACAGTCATCTAAGAGCAGATAATAAAATATAGAGAGCCGTAATTATTTTTTCCACCTTTCCTTAACCTTAGGAAATTTGAGAAGAAATGGAAAAGAAAAAGATACATTGTAAAATGTCTTCTTTTTATTAAAGTTAACAAAAAAATACAGTAAAATAAGATTGACAGTCATTGACAAACAGTATACTTTCAGCATGTTCTTTCTCCTCAGGCTATATAACAATGATAGAGGCAAAGTAGAAGAATTAGGTTTGTGCATTTTCCCAGAGACAATATTCAAATAAGTGGAAGAAGTTGGGAAAGCATCCCGCCTAGTTGAGAAGAAGACCAAATACCTTTGTGCTTGTCCCGCTTATGCTTTAGCTGTGCTGGATGGGATCTGAGTCTGGCTAGAGCCTGTTCTCGGTGGTTCATAAAAATAGGACCAGCAAATACAAGGGGGCCTGAGGAGAAACATTTTGTATGTGCATAGAAAAGCTCACAAAATAAAACACTACATGAATAAAAGTAATTCAACCCAAAAAGCATGGAAATTAAAGTTTGGGACATCATACTTTTCTCCTAAGTCCCCTCCGTTAACTTCCCGCTCCCAACCATAACCTATTCACTATTCCACACACAACTTTTAGTATCTTAAATATAGTTAATGAAGTACAAATTCTAATCTTTTATACTTATAATATTACTAGGTAGTTACTAATAGTCTCAAACAGATAATCATAGAGTTCAAACAGAATATATCAAATTCTCCTATAAATCTTTTAACATATTCACACTTAGTAAACCATATATTCATTAAAAATAAATATATTTCCTTTTAAAATACAAAAAACCAACTCACTGTTAAATTAATGATTAAAGTTTAACAAGGTCTTCAAGATTTAATACCCATGTTAATCTTGCTATAAAACCAAGAGATTATTAATTTAACTACATTTTGTCAAAGAAAACAGGTTGTCAAAAACAAAACAAAAAATTCTTATGATCTGAGATACACATATTTATATACATACACATTTATATCACATATATAATACGTATACATACATACACACATACATACATGTGTGTATATATACATGCAAAATCACTGCTTTATAAAGATAGTATTTTGTAAGGTGTATTTTATTTTCTAAAAACATAAATCTAACTTTATGTATGATTTCTGTAACCACATACACAAAATCAGACACAAGGATAGCTCAATTTCACACTGATGATAAAGAAGGGAATCTAAACCCAGTTACATTTTTGAAACATTAACCATTAATTTCTTTCTGAAGCCCCTCTATGTACATAACACTATACATAACTATGTACTGACAAAGATCACAGTCATTTCTACTTATATAATATATAAGAAAAAATTTATAGCCAAATTAATTTCAATAAAATTCAAAAACTGTTTTCCCCATTACTGCTTAGCTTGAAAATAAAGCTTTATACCTTAAAGTTTTAGTTATTTTCTTATAGAACAGAACTACAGCTTCCGTGAGTTTTAGCAATATCAAAAACACAAATTTTGAAATAATAAATTTGACAGTTAAGGAGTTACCAGTATTTGAAAAGGAAATTGACATATATACACACTCAACATTTTAAATTAAATTTCTTTGTTATTCTCTATAGATCTTTAGCTATAACTAATTTTTCTAACAATGGGGCAAACTTAAACTATTGCTCTGTAATAAACTTTGACAAATGTCATGTTAAATACCAAAATACCCTGCATTAAACATTAAAAATGGGTAGAAAAAATATTTTTAAATATGTCTCTAGATACAGAAAAAAACATAAGCAGCATCAATTCTATGAAACACCAAGAATAATATATCTTATGATTACTATAGATAGAAATATGCTAATTTAATATTAACAGAAGAGTTAAATATTTTCCAGTAACACAGTGTCAATCATTTTCAAACTAAGATTATATAAACTAAGCTTCACCTTTAAAATGTAACAAAATGAGACACATTTCAAATATGAACATGTTCTTATCTATTTGCCCTACTTTCCAATTGATTTACTAAAGCAGATAATATAAATCACTCTAAAAAGTATATGAGACACTTTCTAACTACACAAAAGAATTGCAAATATTAAAATAACAATAATATTAAGCTGTATTACCATTTTCTAATTCCTATGGTCTGCCTGAGATATTATTTCTTTCAGAAAAACATACCCATAATATTCATCATTCTTTAGCTTCTCATAAATTCAACTTTTTAGAGACCTTTCTGTACATAAACACAGAAGGCCTACAAGCAATCACACGTAGAAAGTACATCAGGCAAACCCAACTTAAGTTACCATTTATACTATCAGGTTACCAGGTTCTAAAATACTCTGTATCCCACGGACTAAAATAATTTTTCTTACATAATTAAGTCACTCATTTATTCATCAAAGATTTTTTATTATCTTCAGTGTCATAGATGCTGGGTATCACAGATATAATGACAAAGACACAGATTTCAGTCCACCAGGAAAGACAGAATGGAAACAAATAATTGCAATATGTTCTGATAAATGTTATAAAGGAAATCTGTACACACTGTATCTTGAAGGATGAAAAGTAATCAAATCAACTTGGTGAACTAAAGAAGTTTCAAAGAAGGAGAAAAGGTTTGCCAAGAGAGAAAGAAGAGAAGAGGGCATTCCAGGTAAAAGGAAGAGGATTTATAAAAGCAGGAAGACATAAACAATGTTACTATACGGTCATTAAAAAAAACAGCTGAAATGGATGGAGTATAAGGTTATCAGGCAGGAAACGAGTTTGGAGATGAATATACAAAAGAGATAATTAATGCCTTTTGATACTATTAAGCCTCACTGCAGAGAGTGATGAGAAGTCCATGAAATATTGTCAATTAGTTGACAAAGACACATTAAATAACCAACTTCAGGCACAGGTCCTAGAACACTTGGACAAATATGATGACACCATCTCTGACTCAGGAAGCTTACAGTCTAATGACTGATAAAGAGCTTACACAAAACTCAAGAAGAAATTATTCCAGTATGCTGAGAGAAAATTGAGCATACTGGAGGGGCAGGTAGCAAATCTTGAAGGTGGGGAAGTAAGGAGTTCCCTTCAGAAAGTTACAGGTAATCCATTTAAGAACCTAAGAGTATTATTATCTTTTGGGCCAGTAATTACATATCCTGAAATCTGTCCTAAGGAAAACTGAAATTTTTCTTAAAGATTTCAGCTCAAAAATGTTAATAACATGTAATTATAACAAAATACTTAAAACAATCCAAAAAGAAGAAGAATTAATAAAAAACTATGGTATCTTCTCTCAGAGGAAAAATAGTAAGCCATTAAAACAAAATTTATGAAGAAAAAAAGTGCTTCTGTGCTATTTAAATTAGCAATGACAAAATGTCATTCATCAACATTTTACAAAAATTAAAAATAATATAAGGCAGGTGGTGCTAGAGGAAAACACCACTCATATATTAGTCTTGAGAAGATAAATTCCCATAATACTTAAAAAGTTATTTGAAATACATGTTAAAATTTAAAACAGGTACACTCTCTGGCCCGCATATTCTATCACTGGTAAGCTCTACTATATAAATAAAAATTCCACTACATATGGCTACAAATTAAAGAATATTTATTATAGCAAAATACACAAAAAGCTGAAAATAATCTTGATGACCATCAATAAAATAATAGTTGAATAATCTGTGGTATAGACAGATTATGAAATGTTATGCAGCTATTAAACAGAATGTGGCAGGTCCATGCTCACTGATATAGTACATGTTCATGCTGTATTGTAAAGTGGGGAAAAGATGCTGCAAACAACTGTATATTTAACCCAGTATCACTTCTGTAAGTAAACTGCCTAAACTTTTACATAAGTGTTGATATCTGCACATGACTCTATTTCAATGGAATAGGATACAGAGGTATACCTGGTAGGCTAAACCTCATTTGCTTCATAAAAGAGAATGGGAAGGCAAGGAAAAAAACTGCTAGAAAATTTTAAAAATGTGTATACCGTAAGATTAAGCAAATATATAAAATAAAATTCAGTCAGTGATTATAACTGGAAATGTATAAAACCTGACTAGAAGATGACCAAGAAATAAAGTAATAATTCAATTAAAGGATATGTTTTTAGAAAACCTTTAAGCTAAACTCCTACAATACTTTAATATAGAATTGCAATAAGGCACAGAAAAATTTATGCTGCAATCATTAAGGAAAAAACAGCATACCAATACACAGCACAGTGTGAAATGATGCAAAATATCTAAACAAAAATATAGGGAGAGAAAAACTTCAAGAAGTATACCAAGATTCTAAGGCAGTTATCTTTGGATGAAAATTTACACTGATGTTTTTCCTTACTCATGTTTTCTAGGTGTGTCATATAATATTTTGATTTTAAAAGGGACTCTAATGTGCATAGTATTAGATCAGCTGATACTGGATTCAATAGGTCAGATCAAGAAAACAATGGCTTTTGAGGCTTACAAGTCAATAGCAATGACTTCTCAACCCCCTTGAAACTGGAGAGACTATAACACATTTATTTTGACATTCTAATTTGTAAGCATGGGAAACTGATTTTTTTCCTTATCAAAATGGAATCACTTTATTTTATAGCAGATGTAGTGGGTTTTGTTAATAATAATCAAAATTTGTGATGAGCATCCCAAGTTGCGAGGAAAGCAACCAAGTAGAAGCCAGAGCAGGAAAAGAATCAAATCCAAAGAGAACAGTAGTTTATTAAATAGCCCACCACCATCACTAGCACCCTCATCATCACCATCATCACCACCAGCAAATGTTTACCTAGGGCTGAGTAAATATGTCAGGTATTTTCATGCATATCACTTAATCCTTGTCCTTACTTAAGTAAGTACAGTTGCAATCCTCATTTTATTTTTTTTGTTTTTTTTTTCCATTTATTTTTATTAGTTGGAGGCTAATTACTTTACAATATTGTAGTGGTTTTTGCCATACATTGACATGAATACTCATTTTAAAGGTAAGGAAACAGATTCAGAGTGGTTATACTCCAAGTAAAAGTTAAGAAGCCAGAATATGAACCAAAGTCTAACTTCAGAACCTATACTCTCAACCACCATGCAATACAGCTAGGCTAATTATAAAACGTATTACTCAAATGAGACTCTCGACTGAGAGCAAAAGATGGCATTTAAGTAATATGTCCAGACTGTACGCATAAAACAGGACTGTCCCAGGCAAACGGGAGGCATAAAATGGGACTGTCCCAGGCAAAGGACGTAACATGTTTATCAACAGTTCACAGTTATGAAACTTTGATTTGACATTTGGTGGGGTGGGGAGAAGGAAAGGTAGACAGCATTATTTGAGCATAGCTTTCCTTCCAACAGAGTGCTGAGAAGGAATATAATGATAAGAGCACTGATATAATCACCCAGGAGACCTGATGACTTAAGAGTTCTGCTAAAAATCAAACTGAACAAGCACTCTACTTGTTAAACCAGTCTCAGAGACATATATCAATCAACTCTGTTCTGTCTCATCTAAAACACAAACTCAAAATTATCACAAACACTACTGGAATAAAATCTGTAAATGAATACTATCAGTACCTAAGAATATATATGCAAGAAAAGTATTACCTGGAAGAATAACAGCATAAAAACAAAGATAAAGTTCCAACTTTATCAAAAAGTAGTGACCACACTGCTCTTGGGGGTTTCAATAGCAACAGAAGAGTTTGTGTCATAAATAGCAGCTAAACCACATCAACAGGCCTGAGGTTAATGAGTAAGGCTTTAATACTAGAGCTAGCTCCAAAAATTTTGATCAACTTCAAAACAGCTAACAAAAACTTGGTAAGTAGGATGAGACAGATAAATCAAGTAAGATAATTTAACTTAATCTAATCCCAAAAGCCTGAAATTTAAACACAGGTAAAGCCAACTACTAACAAGCCTAATTACACAAGAGACTGCTTTTAGTTATCTAAAAAGCATCAAGTAGAAGCCGAGGTTGTGGGGGGCGGGGGGCAGTGATGCGGGCTGCTGACAACTATATATGTGTGGCAGTTGGAACACTAAAAATTTATTTGACGTTCCTGTTCCTCACGAGGACAAAACAAGACTAACAATCCTCACTAGCAATGTGCCAAACAGAAATTCTAGAATGCTGTATATGTGACTCAAATCTGTATTGAAGACCCTCAGGCAGGCAGAAAGCATGAGGCCCAGGTGATTCTGAGGGTGAAGGTCCATGGAACAAATTTTGAACATTACCACCCTAGAGTAGCGGTTCTCATATTCCGGCACCCTCAGAATCACCTGGAAAGCTTGTTGAAACAGACAGAATAATCTAATTTCCATAAATATTTAATAAAGGAGTTTTTTTAAACTTGAAAGGGTTAGAGTATATGTTTTAAAGGTCCATGATACATTTTTAAATATATGCAAAAGAATATTCTGCAATCACAAAGTTTTGTTGAATAACCAGTGCATAGTCAATATTCTTTTATTGCTTCTGATATACAGAAATATACTGTACCAAGAGAATATATTTTGACAGAGGAAGGTAAAAAATTACTAAGATACACATTAGGCAAGTAATTAAATGTCATCATAAGGATTTGCTATACTTAGGTTGAAACATAGCCAAGCGGGGGTTTTGTAGGTGATTTTGTATGATTCAACCTAACATCTCCAAAAAAAGAAAAAACAGGTGGTAAATCCATCACGATACTTAACCTTGAGTAAATCACACTATCAATATAAAAGGAATTATTACTTAATTCATGCATCAGAACTTAAATTTTACTGCATTCTCTACAAAACATTTAATATGCAATTTTCCCATACATTTATATAATGTAAATAACAGTATATATTTACATTTGTCTCATTAAAATATCATTTAAAGGCAATGACTTTATGTAAACAAAGCCAAACTAACAACAAATATTCACTGTATCAATTCCTCAACATTGCTTATTAGACACTATAAAGAACAATTTTCAAGTTCTAAGCAGATGTTTTATGACCTGAGTTTTCAATAAAAAGAATTTACTATGTGTGCTACACATTTTATACTTACCCCCTTTTATATTATAAAAATGGAAAGCCTAAAAGGTCTGTAATGATGGTTCAATGAGTAAAATACGGTTTTATCTCCTGTATCAAAGAGCATGCCATTTTAATAAATATTAAAATATACAATATCACTAAATATTTCTAATTAAGATTTTACCTAGCAGAGAAACAAAATCACAGACCTTCATAACAATATGTCTTAATTCTGCAAAGAAAAGAATCTATTGGACAACAATAACTTCAGTAATACTTATATCTATCTCTGCTTGTTGGATATATACTAAAATATTTATAATCACTGTTAAACGTATTTTTCAGGCTGAGAAATGGTCAAGAACAACAGGGAAAAAATAAATAATATATCTATCTTTGCAATTAAAACCTGCAGACCCTCTAACTTACCCTTCTTGTACATAACGAGAATAACCTTTTTTCCAGAAAGATACATAAAAGCATGGTTATACACTAACTGGAAGGAAGAGTGGTAAGACCATGTCCAAATGATAATGATTGTAAATGAGTAAGAAAGCAGAACTTAAAATACTAATTTGGCATTCATAGTTAAGTAGATGCATCTAAATGTGAGTGAAGGAGAGTTCCTAGAATTTTTTTTTTTCCTGAAGGTTGCCATTGATAATAGTTTTTGATGCCTGTCATATGGCGCAATTCTTAACATGGCTGACTTATGCCGTAGACACACTACTGAAATAAATGTATGTATTAGCACACCTGTAAAAACCAAAATATTTTCACATCACTTTCACAAGTTACTAGAATGTTACTAATTTTAATTTCTTACCAAATCAGCCTATGTTATAAACTTCTAAGTCGTCTCAGTGTAAGAAAATAGATTTTCATACATATTTTCTCTGCAGCTACATCTTACCTCTTCCTTCATCCAGTCTGTGTCTCCTGATTACACGTTGCCGTTTTTCTTCTTGGCGTAACTGAAGGTGTTCTTCAATGTTAACCCCAGGCACTGGGACAGCTGGATGATGACAATCAATCAATTAGTTTTATAATAGATATGACAGAATTAAATGAAATTCAAGAGAATAAGCTAACAAAAACATTGTCTAAAACACAAATGATTTTTACTGCAAGAATTTTAGCAAAAAAGCAACTCATCCCTTAATCAATGACAAATTGTCAGTTACCAAACAAGCAGTATCACATAATCAACTATTACCTTAGTTTTTTAACATGTCTACAAGGAATCGTTTAAACTATCAGAATTACTACCTAACAGAAGATCTAAAGGTATCATCTCTTTCACTGCGTCAAGAATTCCTCTTTGTCTTGCCTCTTGACCATCCAATTCTCTTGCACAAGCCTTGCAACACCCACATACAGCACAGCCAGATTCTCCAGAACCACAACCACAGATCCTAAAAACAAATAAATTAATTATTAGCTGGAGTCCTTCTCTTTCCTTAAAACTCCATAACATCTTTTCTGCATTTTTAAGATTAGCTTAAATGAGTCTGCAATGCAATCACCCCTTCAGAAGACCAGAATTTGTCAATTTTAAAGAAAAGGTATGAATAGATGAGTAATTAAAAGGTATGAATCGATACTAAAAACATCTAATAGGCATAATGAATATGTTTCTACAGAAAATACAAACGGATTCTGCTGTCTTCAAAGCTTCTATTAACAGTCTTTTGGAAGTTTTCATAGTGAGGCGCCAGCAGCTTTAGTACTAAATGGAGAGCAAATAAACAATATTGCTATCTCCCAGACAAGTTACAGGAGGTGTGGGCAGCATTCAGGGAGTGATCTCAGCCTGCCAGCTTCATGCATTCTGTCTCCTTACCCCTTCCTTTCCTTTACATGCCATCATCTCCCATTCCCTCCTTTCACAAACATTACACATATTTTGTAGTATTTGAAGTCATTTGTAATAGCAGTTTTCTGCATGTTTATTCCTAGGCTGACTTTATTCACGTATTTATTTCCGCTTCACTAATAAAGAAATTACTGTGTGTGGTTAGACACTGTCCATTTAAATCTACAAAAAATTATTGGAAACTGACAGTATATCTCTGGGAAAAAGTATATAAAGAATAAGAACTAACTTCAAGAAGGGCCAAAGAATTCAGAAATTAATTTATGATATTCATCAACTGCTTAAGTTCAGAGATTGGGAACACTTAATTTTAAATGGAAATATAGCTCGGGAGAAATCCAGAAAACTAAATTTCAATCCCAATTAAAAAAAAAAAAACAACACAGAATCTTTCTTTTATCCAAATTAAATTTTAAAATAAACAAGTTAGGGGTTTAAGTAGAGTAAACAGACCCAAACATACAATTTTTTAGAAGAAATATTAAATATTTTTTAACACAGGCTAAAAATGCAAAGAAAATTTATTCTTAAAAAATTGTAATATTCCAACAGCCTAAAAGAAACAGTCTATTATACACATATGATCTAATTAACTATGTTAAGAAGAAGAAGTGAAGTCGCTCAGTCGTGTCCGACTCTTTGCGACCCCGTGGACTGTAGCCTAACAGGCTCCTCCAACCATGGGATTCTCCAGGCAAGAATACATGTTAGGCCAAGTTATAAACCCAGAAATATAGGAAATCCAGACATTATTTGGGAAGAAGCACCTAAGTACTAACAAGGCGTCAAATAAGGAAGCCAGAGACCAAGAAGTGGCTAGTCTCACTCTGAGTTTTTCTTCAAAAGATTCCCCCTACTTCCCAAAGAAGGCTAATTATCATAAATAATCTGATCTTAGAAAGATAAGATCTATCATAATACAAAGATGTATGATAATTAATTTCATCTCCCAAAGGATATCCCACTGTATTAGCTATAAACAACAACTCAAAATTCTACCCAACATTTTAGATGAAAACTGCATTCTGATTCTGACAAATCCACATAATAACTTTAAAATGATAATACAACAGAATCCAGGGCAGGGGCGGGGGGAACCCAACAAGAATAAAAAGGGTAACTATAACAAGCATAATGCAACTTTAGAAGTGACAGTTCCTAGAACTTCTAAAGTTGGAATAGTTTATTAATTAAAAAGAAAACTACATACCACTAATTGAGTATTCAGTATGATCTTTGATATTTCCACATAGAAAAAACTCATATTCAACACAAATTAATAGATATTTGACCATAAAGAAGTCTTAGAAAAAGACTACAAATGAAGGCACGGACCCATGCATTAAAGAAATTCATGACCTGTTTTAAAATAATAGTTTAAGTCAGAGAAAGATACATGTATGATATCAATTTTATGTGGAATATAAAAAAAGGCTACAAATGAACTTATCTACAAAACAGAAACAGAATTACAGATACAGAAAATAAACTTATTGGGGGGTAAGGAGAAGAGGGATAAATCAGAAGATTGGGATTGACACATACATACTACTACATATAAAACATAACCACCAAATAAGGACCTATTGTATAGGGAACTCTACTCAATACTCTAAAAGCCTATATGAAAAGAGAACCAAAGGAGTGGATATGTGTGTAACAGATTGACTCTGCTGTACAAACGAAACTCACAAAACGTTATAAATCAACTATACTCCAACTAAAATAAACAAAATCTGAATAAGTAGAAAAACACATCATGTTACTGAATGGAATTATTTAATACCATAAAAATCAATTCTAAAACTAATCAGTTCAGTTCAGTTGCTTAGTCATGTCCGACTCTTTGCAACCCCGCGGACCGCAGCGCCAGGCCTCCCTGTCCATCACCAACTCCCGGAGTTTAGCCAAACTCATGTCCATTGAGTCGGTGATGACGTCAATTAAAGTTATATTTTAATTAATCACCTAAGAATAGCCCCCAAATGATAAAAAAGACACTGAGAGGAGCTAACCTTACTATACAAAATATAAACCACATAATATTAGCATAAGACTGGATCGATAAACATTGGAAGTCCGAGAAAATAGGTTGCGATATATAAGGGAATATAATAAATGATAAATCTAGTAGCCAATTCAAATGTAATGACTGTACAACTGACTATATAACCTGTAAGAAAATAAAGTTGGATATCTACCCCACATCAAAACCATTTCTATGGACATTAAAATCTAAGGAAATAAAACAGGTTTTAGAAGAATATTTAAGGTATCATATAATCAACTAGAAACTGAGACATCTTTCTAGTCTAGATAAATTCAAAAATTTCAAAGACATAAATATTTGCTTATAAAAAATGTTAAGTGCTTCTGAATAATATAGACTAATTTAGCTAAATGATCGTCAGTAAATTAGGAAACACTATTTGCAGAGAAAACAGAAAATGGTTAATACTAAGACTATTCAGAGAACACCTTCCAATTGTTAACACAGGCAAAGATTTTAAAGAAAAAACTCACAGAAGATTATATTTAAAAAGCCAGGAAAGATATGAGTCATGGAAATATAAATGAAAATAATGATGTGGTATCATTTCACACCCACTGAGCTGACAACATTAAAGAATTATCTGACACTATGGCAGTACTTCAAAAGTGTGCCTTCTTCTGCTATTAGTGAAAACAGAAACCATTCATCTTTTTAAAGAAACAACCAGCAAGGTAATCAGAACTGAAAGAGACACATGAACCCCAGTGTTCATTGCAGCACTGTTTACAACAGCTAGGACATGGAAGCCACCTAGATGTCCACTGGCAGATGAATGGATAAGGAAGTTGTGGTACATATACACAATGGAATATTGCTCAGCTATGAAAAATAATGCATCTGAGTCAGTTCTAATGAGGTGGATGAAACTGGAGCCTATTAAACAGAGTGAAGTAAGTCAGAAAGAGAAACACCAATACAGTATATTAATGCATATATATGGAATTTAGAAAGATGGTAACGATGACCCTGTATGCGAGACAGCAAAAGAGACACAGATGTAAAGAACAGACTTTGGACTCTGTGGGAGAAGGCAACGGTCGGAATACTACGAGAGAAAAGCATTGAAACGTGTATATTGTCATATGTAAAACATAACCAGTGCAAGTTTGATGAATGAAGCAGGCACTCAAAGCTGGTGCTCTGGTATAACCCAGAATGATGGGGTGGGGAGGAAGGTGGGAGGGGGCTTCAGGATGGTGGGTCACATGTACACCCATGGCTGATTCATGTCAATGTATGGCAAAAACCATCACAATATTGTAATTAGCTTCCAATTAAAATAAATTACTTAAAACAAAACAAAAATGACCATCAAAAACAAAACAAAAACCAATACTTTTTAAACAAGCAATAATAGTCCTGGGGATATACTCCACAGAAACAGATTCATCAATATACAAAAACCTACATAAATTTTGTGAAATTACTATGGAAAACAGTGTGGAGATTTCTTAAAAAACTGGAAATAGGACTGCCATATGACCCAGCAATCCCACTTCTAGGCATACACACTGAGGAAACCAGATCTGAAAGAGACACATGCACCCCAATGTTCATCGCAGCACTGTTTATCATAGCCAGGACATGGAAGCAACCTAGATGCCCATCAGCAGACAAATGGATAAGGAAGCTATGGTACATATACACTATGGAATATTACTCAGCCATTAAAAAGAATTCATTTGAATCAGTTCTAATGAGATGGGTGAAACTGGAGCCTATTATACAGAGTGAAGTAAGCCAGAAAGATAAAGACCATTACAGTATACTAACACATATATATGGAATTTAGAAAGATGGTAACGATAACCCTATATGCAAAACAGAAAAAGAGACACAGATGTACAGAACAGACTTTTGGACTCTGTGGGAGAAGGCGAGGGTGGGATGTTTCGAAAGAACAGCATGTATATTATCTATAGTGAAACAGATCACCAGCCCAGGTGGGATGCATGAGACAAGTGCTCGGGCCTGGTACACTGGGAAGACCCAGAGGAATCAGGTGGAGAGGGAGGTGGGAGGGAGGATCGGGATGGGGAACACATGTAACTCCATGGCTGATTCATGTCAATGTATGACAAAACCCACTGCAATGTTGTGAAGTAATTAGCCTCCAACTAATAAAAATAAATGAAAAAAAAAATTTTTTTGTGTGAAATAAAAATTTAAGTAATAAAATGAACTGAGGGCTTTAGGGGGGAAAATCATAAAGGTTTAAACAAATTAAATGAAAGAGAAGCACCTTAAATAAGAATGACTTAGAAATTATTACAATAGAAAATAAATAGAATTGTAGGTGTATGCCAATACACTTTGTAAGAAACAACACAACAGAACACACTCTAGCGTAACTGTGAAAAAGGGTCTGGCATATTTGGTCCTGTCATTCTCTCTCAAGCCTCACACGTGCTCTTACCCCCCAGGGACTCTGTCGGGACGCCCGCTGCTAACGCAGCTGGCCCCGTAGCCCGTGCAGTCTCCGCACACGGTGCACACCATGCACTGCTCCAGCTTCCACTTGTGCATGCCTGGGGGGCACATCACGGGCTTCTCGTCCTTTTCGTCCAGCTCCTCTTCCAGGTCCTCGTCCATTGCTGTTGCCATATTTTCAACTCCAAAGCCTATTCAAGAGATCAGTCCATCATTTTCATCTAGATTATTCCCATGTCCAAAAAACTGGTAATTTTACTTCCCCATTTAAAAAAATATGTAACACAAACTAATCCAAGTGAAAATACAAAGGTATGATAAAATGTAAGAGCAACAAAAATAACATTTAATTTAGGAACCACCAATAAATGCTCTCTTCGTTTCCTTTCTGCAAAAAGAGGCAGTGATGGCAGGAGTATTTCTTAGTTGTAATTATCTGTCACTCATTAATTCTAATTTTTTTCTGATTTTAGTCCCTCCTGTCCATCCTCACCACCAATACTTTCATTCAATAGACCAAAGAAAGTGTCCTAACCACATTCTAAGCCAAGATCTCCTTCACTCGTTGCTAGAGTCAATCAATATCCTCTCATTGCTAGAAATTAGCTTCTTAGAATATATATTTGACCCTATGACTTCACAAACTACAAACTTCTAATGCCTTTCCAAGGTCTTCAAAGGAACAAAACTGCTTAGCAAGATACAGTCAGTCACAAAACAGCTCCCAACTTCCTCCAAGCTCATTTCCTCTATGCAAATTACATTCCACCTAAATTCAAATTCCCTCTGCTTTCTGAACATCCTGTGCCCTTTCACAGGTTCAGGGCCTTCGCTCTTCTTTGCTCTACCTGTATCTCTTTATCTCATTTATCAGATGCCTCTTCCTATCTCATCTGGAGAGAAACTCCTTCAACTCAGCTCCAAGGTCATTTCCTAGGAAAACACTTGCAATTTTTTCTGGTAAGTCATTATCTCTTCAAAGCCTGTAAATATCTCATTTAAAACTTATTTGTGTTAGAATTCATTCAACTATTTTTTTAATTAAACACCAACTATGCCCCAGACATTCCTTTATGGCAGAATCAACTAACTTTTTGTAAAGGGCTAGGTTGTAAATAATTTAAGTTTTGGGGGCTACATAAGTCTATGTCACTCTTCTAAAAAAATCAGTTCAGTAAAGTCACTCAGTCTTTTCCAACTCTTTGCGACCCCATGGACTATAGCACACCAGTCTTCCATGTCCAAAACCAACTTTTGGAGCTTACTCAAACTCATGTCCATTAAGTTGGTGACGCCATCCAACCATCTCATCCTCTGTTGTCCCCTTTTCTTCCTGCCTTCAGACTTTCCCAGCATCATAGTTTTTTCAAATGAGTTAGTTCTTTGCATCAGGTGGCCTACGTACTGGAGCTTCAGCATCAGTCCTTCCAATGAGTATTCAGGGTTGATTTCCATTAGGACTGACTGGTTTGATCTCCTTGCTGTCCAAAGGACTCTCAAGAGTCTTCTCCAACACCACAGTTCAAAAGCATCAATTCTTCAGCACTCAGCTTTCTTTATAGTCCAACTCTCACATCCACACATGCCTGCTGTAAAAACCATAGCTTTGACTAGATGGACTTTGTCAGCAAAGTAATGTCTCTGCTTTTTAGTATGCTGTCTAAGTTCGTCATAGCTTTTCTTCCAAGGAGCAAGCATCTTTTCATTTCATGAATGCAGTCATCATCTGCAGTGATTTTGGAGCCCAAGAAAATAAAGCCTGTCACTGTTTCCATTGTTCCCCCCATCTATTTGCCCTGAAGTGATGGCACCAGATGTCACGATCTTAGTTTTTTGAACATTGAGCTTTAAGCCAACTTCTTCACTCTCCTCATTCACCTTCATCAAGATGCTCTTTAATTCCTCTACATTTTCTGCCATATTTGAGGTTACTGATATTTCTCCCAGCAATCTTGATCCCAGCTTGTGAGTTATCCTTCCCAGCACACTCTGCATATAAGTTAAATAAGCAGGGTGACGTACCCCTTTCCCAATTTGGAAACAGTCTGCTGTTCCATGTCCAGTTCTAACTGTTGCTTCTTGACCTGCATACAGATTTCTCAGGAGGCAGGTCAGGTGGTCTCATACTCACATCTCTTTCAGAATCTTCCACAGTTTGTTGTGATCCACAAAGTCAAAGGCTTTGGCATAGTCAATAAAGCAGAAATAGATGTTTTTCTGGAATTCCTTGCTTTTTCTATGAAGTTGGCAATTTGACCTCTGGTTCCTCTGCCTTGTCTAAATTCAGCTTGAACCTCTGGAAGTTTTTGGTTCACGTACAGTTGAAGCCTGGCTTGGAGAATTTTGAGCATTACTTTGCTAGTGTGTGAGATGAGTGCCATTGTGTGGTAGTTTGAGCATTCTTTGGCGTTGCCTTTCTTTGGGACTGGAATGAAACTGACCTTTTCTAGTCCTGTGGTCACTGCTGAGTTTTCCAAATTTACTGGCATATTGAGTGCAGCACTTTTACAGCATCACCTTTTGGGATTTGAAGTAGCTCAGCTGGAATTCCATCACCTCCACTAGCTTTGTTCATAGTGATGTTTTCTAAGGCCCACTTGACTTCGCATTCCAGGATAAATGGCTTTAGGCAGGTGATCACATCATCGTGGCTGTCTGGGTCATGATGATCTTTTTTTGTATAGTTCCTCTGTGCATTCTTGCCACCTCTTCTTAATATCTTCTGCTTCTTTTAGGGTCACACCATTTCTGTCCTTTATTGAGCCCATCTTTGCATGAAATGTTCCCTTGGTATCTCTGATGTTCTTGAAGAGATCTTTAGTCTTTCCATTCTGTTGTTTTCCTCTATTTCTTTGCATGGATCATTGAGGAAGGCTTTCTTATCTCTCTGTGCTATTCTTTGGAACTCTGCATTCAGATGGGTATATCTTTCTTTTTATCCTTTGCCTTTTCCTTCTCTTCTTTTCTCTGCTATTTGTAAGGCCTCCTCAGACAACCATTTTGCCTTTTTGCATTTCTTTTTCTCAGGGATGGTTTTGATCACCACCTCCTATACAATGTCAAGAACCTCTGTCCATAGTTCATCAGGCACTCTGTCTGTCAGATTTAATCTTTTGAATCTATTTGTCACTTTCACTGTATAATCTTAAGGGATTTGATTTAGGTCATACCTGAATGGTCCAATGGTTTTCCCTACTTTCTTCAGTTTAAGTTTGGATTTTGCAAGGAGTTCATGATCTGAGTCACAGACAGCTCCCGATTTTGTTTTTGCTGACTGTACAGAGCTTCTCCATCTTTGGCTGCAAAGAATATAATCAATCTGATTTTTGTATTGACCACATGACCATGTCCATGTGTAGAGTCTTCTCTTGTGTTGTTGGAAGAGGGTATTTGCTATGACCAGTGCTTTCTCTTGGCAAAATTGTTAGCCTTTGCCCTGCTTCACTCTGTACTCCATGGTCAAACGTGCCTGTTACTCCAGTTATCTCTTGACTTCCTACTTCTGCATTCCAGTCCCCTATGATGAAAAGGACATATTTTTTTGCTGTTATTTCTAGAAGGTCTTATAAGTCTTCATAGAACTGTTTAACTTCAGCTTCTTCGGCATTGCTGTTTAGGGCATAGACTTGAATTACTGTGATACTGAATGGTTTGCCTTGGAAATGAGCAGAGATCATTCTGTCGCGTTTGAGACTGCACCCAAGTACTGCATTTCAGACTCTTCTGTTGACTACGAGGGCTACTGCATTTCTTCTAAGGGATTCTTGCCCACAGTAGTAGATAAAATAGTCATCTTAATTAAATTCGCCTGTTCTAGTCCATTTTAGTTCACTGATTTCTAAAATGTCAACGTTCACTCTTACCATCTCCTGTCTGACCACTTCCACTGTACCTTGATTCATGGACCTAACATTCCAGGTTCTTTACAGCATCAGACTTTACCTCCATCACCAATCATATCCACAACTCGGCATTGTTTTTGCTTTGGTTACATCTAGTCATTCTTTCTGGAGTTATGTCTCCACTTAGGCACCTATGACCTGGGGAGTTCATCTTTCAGTGTCTTATCTTTTTTGCCTTTTCCTCCTGTTCATGGGGTTCTCAAGGCAAGAATAATGAAGCGGTTTGCCACTGCCTTCTCCAGTGGACCTCATTTTGTCAGAACTTTCCACCATGACCTGTCTGTCTGAGGTGCCTCTACATGGCATGGCTCATAGTTTTAAAAAATAACCTTTTATAAATATAATATACATCCTTAGTTTGAAGGGCCATACAGAAACAAGCCACTGAGAAGGCATCAGATTATGGTTTTCAAATCTCCACTCTAGACATGGAGGACTATGATAATAAGCGACAATTATAAAGCTTGAAAGCTGGTAAGAAAAATAGACATTAATCAAGTAATCATATTAAAAAGTATAAATATACAACTATGACAGAATTGTGAAGAACATAAAGTGCTGAAAGACCATAAAATGAAAGAGCAAATCTGTGGGAATCAAATAACTATTTTTTATGTTTGTCCTTCCAAGCAGACCTAGATCCTCAAACACAAGTTTGTATCTTATTCACTTCATCTCTTATTCTCAGTCCACCTTATTCTCTGATCACTTACACTTAGACGTGGTACAGGTCTGTCTAATCAAAACATGAACTCACAGGATATGTAATCTTTAGTTTTAATTTTTGCCACTTCTAAGGTATGGACAGGTTGAGAAATTAGATGACCAAGACTGAATAACTACATCAAGAGTTAGAATAAACCAATCCTTAAGAAGTCATGTGCCATACTTTTAACAACAATAACTAAAATACATTGAGCATTTACCAGACTCTACATGTATATTCCTTATTTAATCATCCCAGCAGTACTAGAACTATCATGCTCAAATCAATCTCTTAAATTCAAAGCAATCTCAATCAGTGACAAGTAAAAAAACTGATTCTAATTCATATGGTAGACAAAGGTCCCGATCTGACTATATAAAGCAAAAGTGTATAAAGAAAAAGAATGAAGAACTTGTCATCAATATTTAAAAATTAAATACAACAAATGAAACCATAAAAAATTGTAGATGATAAGCCACAGGTTGGTTAAAGACATTTCCAACGCATACACTAAATATACAAAATATTCCTACAAATCAATAAAGAAAAAGACAGGCAAATAAGAAAAGCTTGAAGAGAATCTAACTTGTTATTAATATCAAGGTAATGTAAATTACAAGAGAAAATCAGCAATTATAATCCTAATTAAATATCAAAAAAAGGGGGACTCACATTTTCACCAAAATTTACTAGAATGTTCACAGCAACACTAACATTAACTCAAACTATAAACTATCTCAATGTCCATAATACTAGAAAAAATTTTAAAACTAGTATAGTCACACAATGTTACACTATACAACAGTGAGCATGAACAATCTATAACTAGCTGGTAGCAACATGGAAGAATCTCATGAAGTTGAATGAAAAGAAATACACACAAATGAGCTCATACTACATGATTCCACTTATATAGTGTATACAAAATATATACAAAAGTAAATGACATTGTTAGGTAGAGAGGTAGATAGTACCTGGAGAGGCACATGAAGGCGGGCCTCCTGGGGTACTGGTAATATTTCCTAATCTTGGTGCTGATTACATGAATGTGTTCATTCTGTGACAATTCAAGATGTGTACTTATTCTATGTAAATTTTTCTGCATATATGTTATACTTCAATATAAAAAAATTACAATGAAAAAACCTTGTCATAGCCAGCAAAAGAACAAAACCACCCTGTTGATACTATGAGTGATATGGAAAACAAGACTTTATTTGTAAGAATATACAGAGGTACAACCTCTCTCAAGAAAAGTCTAGCACTGAAGCTGAAATGTACAACACAGAAGTTACACAGAGAAGAGTCTTCCACATTTTTGCCATGAAACATGAATAAAAGGAGGCTTTAAAATTATTTATAAAAGTGAAATATTAGAAATAAACTATCTATCAGCAGGAGAATGGATTAAGTGTGATATGTTAGTGGTATGGTTTATTACACAGCCATTAACATGAGTCATCTAGATCTGTATGTACCAGTGTGGCTATATTTCAAATACAATCATGAGATTAAAAAAAAAAAACATAAATAGATTCACATTATAAAGTATCTTTCTATGCATAAAATATGAGTATGTAATATATAAAATATATAAAAACAAGTAAAAATATAGGAACATGACTGAAAGGATATTAATCAAGGTTATGATCATGATTAATACTGGGCAGAGATGGAGTATAAAGTCTTGGAAGGGGAATGTGGGACACCTGAGTCTGAACTATAATCTCATCTATAAATATATTTTTTACTGAAAAATGATAAAATGCAGTAGATATACAATTTTTATACTGCAATATTATTTTCTATACTTTTCCTGTCTTTTTTTTTTAAGCCTTTATTTCTTTGCAACCTGTATTCATTATTGGTCTTACCCTACCAGTTTGCTTTCTTATGTATTACTTACTAACAGAGTGGATTTAATTTATATTAAGTAAAAAACAAGAACAACATAACAATTTCATTTTGGTTATTACAAAATTTAAATTCAGAACATAGGTAAAAACATATTCCCAAATTTCATGAAAGAGTTTCAGAAAAATCAAGAAACAGTTTTGTTTAGCTCAGAACTCTTTATAAAATAAAACTTGAATTGACATTTATACAACATATAGAAAACTAAGTTGCTTCTCTCCTTTACGCCTAATAGGTGTTATCTAAATTAAGATCTTCCCGACTCAGGGCCTGAACATGGGTCTCCTGCATTGCAGGCAGATTCTTTACCATCTGAGTCACCAGGGAAGCCCATAACCAAGGTAGGAAAAAAATTAACAGGGCTCCTGAAATCCAGATGAGCCTGACATCAAGAAGGTCCCAAATGAATTAAACTTGTTTTTGTTAATTTATACAAATATTAACCCTCAAACCCATTCATGCTTTAAACACAGCTCAGTGATTAATTCTAATAATATGTCTCTATTCCCTACTTTCCATCCACACAAGATTATGAAGAGAAAACCAGAAATTGTAGTGAAGACCATAGGGCAACACTGATAGTAGCCAGAAGTGAAAACTGAGAGGAAGAATGAGGTAGACACAACGATAACCAACACCCAAAAATCAAACAAGAAACTCACAAGAAGCACAGCAAAGGACTAACTCCTCTCATTCCCCTTCAACAGCCTGAGTCTTGGGGCAAAGGATACACTATATAAGGAGCACCTACAATTTCACTCTTGGTAAAGGGTCAAGTATTCCTATAGATATTCTTAGCTGTGAAGAATTCTTAGTTGTCAAGAACTGATTAAATCACAGGCAGTACCTGCTGTTAAACAGGAAGATAATATTTGCAGATAGACTGCTGCCAAAAATTGTTATAACTGAAACATGGGGTATAAAAGGACTTAATAACAGAGTTTCAAAAATGCACTTTTCTGGGATAATTCAGTTACTAAAAATGCTAAATCAAAGAAGTATTACATTTGTTATAAAAATAAGGAAACCATACAAGTAAAATAAGCTCATTTGCTCAGAAATCAGAGGTCTAAAGTATACTGATTATTCCAGTGAGTGACAGACTGTCAAATAAAGAAATTTAGTAGTTTTCATAATTTATAAGTATAAAATCAAAAGCCACTTTAGTTGCAGAGAGTAAGATTCTTTACCATAGTGTTCTGGAAAACTGCTGAAAAGACAACACAAAATTTTATACCCACACACTAAACACCTACCTTTACCACCTTGGCTCATGGCACCAGTGTCTCGTCCACACTGTCCTTTATTATTCACACCGAATGTCCAAACTTCTCCATTCTTCATTAAGACACACGTATGAGCTTTGCCCATAGCTACCTGAGTTACAAAATGGCCCTTCAAATCTGTTACCAAACCTATAGGAAGGAAACAAATTTGGTAAGAACCAACTAAAAAGCCTTTCTGAGCCTAGTAGATCATCAGTAATATAAAATGACCACCGTGACGCCGAACTTTTCATTTCTGGGATAAAATGACCCCAAAATGGGAAATAGTGTCCAAAAGATGGGCAGGGTATCTGTAAGTTAATTTTATAGTTCTGTAATGAAGTTTCAAAACCTTAAAATGTTCTCATCCAGACTCGGGACAAACCTTCACTCTGGCATTGGCTCTGGCCTGCTTCTCCTGAATGCCGGCTCTCAGTGGCAGCACCCCCAACAATGCTGAGGAGGGTTACTGGATTTCAAACCTTCCTGACCCGAGCACAGAGGAGTTTTTGAACCACATACTTTACTTGCTTTGACCCTTCTCAGCAAAACAGAGTAAAACACGCACCAGAGTATTCTGAAATAACATTGTTTCTACAGAAACCTGTGAGATTTTCCAAAGCACTTATTTTTTCAATCCTTTATAATCTACAGTGCATTCTTCCACAACCCAACAGACAGCTAGCTCCTAAGTTTCACTTATTCACATATTACAATCATTCTACTTGCCATATCCAAGTGCCACCCATATTATCTTAATATTTTCATATCAATTTTAAATTTGACTAAAGCATTTTAACCTTATCCAGTAGCATTAACAGTAAAAATTCAAAGATTGTGGAGTATTTCTAATATATACTAAAATAAAAACATTGTAAAGCTGAAATATTTGTTTTACTTAAATTACAAATAAAACAATTCTCATATCACACTTTGGAAAAGCTACTCTATACTATGAAGCTCAGATACCACTTCCTAAGGGTGACCTTCCCTTTCATTAACTTGGGTCTTTTAATGAAGCATACTGCAAAAACTCCCATTTTTAGTTTTTAGCATACTTGAAAAAGACATGTGTATAAATAGAAATAGTATTTATTACTATTATTCATAGTACTAGCTGATATGTCTTGAGCCCTTACATGTGCCAGGCTCTGCTGCAGGCATTTCATAAGAATTATCTCCTATTACTTTGTAAGAACCATATGACGCAGGTATTATCATTGGCTGCCTTTTACAGGTAGAAGAAAAATGAAAAGGAAAGCTCTGAAAAGTTACATAATTTATGCTAGTTAGCCAAATAAAAAGTGGTCATGCCAGGATCTGAGTCTATATACATAACCATTAGATCTCTACTCTATTTAAGTTCTTTACCACATCCATCTGTCTCTCCAAGCCTCAAAAAGAAAGGGACACGTGTGTCTGGTCCACTAATGCCTGATGTATTGTTAGTTCTCAATAAATATTTGTTGAATAAATGCAGAAGTTTCCATCAGCCTTAGCCAAGAGGATTTTAGCAAGCAGCCATGAAATTAAAAGACGCTTGCTCCTTCGAAGAAAAGTTATGACCAACCTAGACAGCATATTAAAAAGCAGAGACACTACTTTGCCAACAAAGGTCTTTCTAATCAAAGCTATGGTTTTTCCAGTAATCATGTATGGATGTGAGAGTTGGACTATAAAGAAAGCTAAGGCCGAAGAATTGATGCTTTTGAAGTGTGGTGTTGGAGAAGGCTCTTGAGAGTCTTTTGGACCGCAAGGAGATCCAACCAGTCCATCCTGAAGGAAATCAGTACTGAATATCCATTGGAAAGACTGATGCTGAAGCTGAAACTCTAATACTTTGGCTACCTAATGCGAAGAACTGACTCATTTGAAAAGACCCTGATGCTGGGAAAGATTGAAGGCGGGAGAAGAAGGGATGACAGAGGATGAGATGGTTGGATGGCATCAATGACTCAACAGACATGAGTTCAAGTAGGTTCCGGGAGTTGATGATGGACAGGGAAGCCTGGTGTGCTGCAGTCCATGGGGTCACAAAGAGTCGGACACGACTGAGTGACTGAACTGAACTGAGTTTTACTGAATATTATTTTTAAAATGTACAGGAGCCCACCCCCATATTTTGATTCACTCTGACAGCTGCGGCCAATTGAGACTAAATAGTCCCACTTTAAACTCACATGAATCACCTGAGCACAGTTTTCAGCTTGATAATGGGCTGTTTTAAATGCTCAATACATGTCATTTCCTCAGCATGAGACAATCAGAAACTTCATTAATCCTGATTTCCTTATTATAAAAAAACATACAGGCTTTACATATTCAATTCATATAAAACCTTTCCAGGTGGGTTGCTATAATCATTACACTCATTTCTAAATGCCAGAAAGAAAATCTAGCAGCCAAGTATGGCAAGTTTTTGAGACAACAGTTTATAAATGTAAAACTCTTTGGCTAGTTTTGTCCCTCATACTCATTACCTGAAGTTATCAGTCAGCCACTTAAGTAACTCTTGAGACTACAATGTGCCAGACACTGCACTAGGGGTAAACAGCAGTTAAGAGAGAGACAGCCCTTCTCTAAGGCCTTCCCTGGTGGCTCAGTGAGGAAGAATCCACCTGCAATGCTGGAGACATGGGTATGACCCCTGGGTCAGGAAGATCCCCTGGAGGAGGGCATGGCAACCCTCTCCAGTATTTGTGCCTGGAGAATCCCATGGACAGAGGAGCCTGGCGGGGCACAGTCCATGGGATCACAAGAGTCGGACACAACTGAGTGACTAACATGTTCACCTTCAGGCTTTCTCAAACTACCTAACAACAGGGGGAGATAAATAATCCATCAATTATAAATCTGCTAAGACATGAAAATCATGTCCCCAGAGTACCACCAGGAACATGTCACATGGGCATCTCACGGAGTCTAGGAAAACCTTTTCAGAGAAAGTAACAGGTAAGGTAGAGCTGCAGGAGGCAATCCCCATGATTAGCTCTGCAGGGAACTATTGACAGTGTTCCCAGTAATAAGACAGGAAGGAAGAACAAAACATTGTATTTGGAAAGAAATGTGAAAAACATAGAGAAAACATGTTACAAACATTACTTTTCGAGATACATCTTTCCAATATATAATGTGTAGTATAGGACTTTCTGTGCATAAAAATGAAACAGTGTTTAACTTACTTGAACTATCAGAGTAAATGGCATCTTTTCCAAACATGTATAGCTCTCCATCTTTAGAAATAACAGAACTACTTCCATTATTGCAGGCTGTATACACCACAATCTTTCCTTCCATCTTAATTATCTTCTTAGGCTTGTAAGGTTTTGATTGCCGCCTACTCTTAGCTTAAAAAAAAAAAAAGATATTTAATTTAAGGCATCTATTTACAAATAAAAATAATGATTTGTACATAAAGCCCAAGGGAAAAAACCTATCATTTGCATTTATCATACACTTGATTTATTTACTTTCACAAAGGCCTGAGCTTCCCAACATGTCAATTAGTCAATCTGAAAGCCTCATCTTGTTAAATATTTATCAGGCTACTGCTATCAGATCCTCTTCTTTGTAGTACAATGAAATTTCAAAAGAGAAACAGCAATTTTCTACTAAACTTCTAGGGAGCCCAGTCTCTAGATTAACTACTTACATTATCAATACCATTCCACTGTCATCTGTATCTATTTTAAATCCCTTTTTATCAAACTCTATCTCACATGTATTCCTCTGTGAGATCCTGGAAAGTATTTAAAACCAGCTTCTCACTCATTCAACACATATTAAGTATTTACTCCTAGTCAGAGACTGAAAGGAAGAGAAATGTGCATATGGAGGGAGAGCAAATATTTTTAAATGTAGATAATTTAGGCAGCCTCTGCTCTCAAAAACTAAATCCCTGAAATGAGCAAATGATGGGAAATACCAATCTTCTGTTCCCTCAGTCAATCCCAGTTCTTGCATGCCTTTCTGAATAAAAACATACTGCTATGTTGGGTACAATTCTAGGATTTAAATACCACTGTATTTTTTCTTGGAACATGAACTATATACATATATACAGCGACTAAGTTATCTGATGGTCAAGCAAAGGAAGAATCATGTCCTCCACATCCTAGAAGGAAAAACTGGCTGGGCTGAGTTTCTGAGATATGGCAATATACTTCATGGCTATTTTAAAAGGTTTTTTCAGGATAACTTTTATTTACACATGATATCTACATTAGATGTTGACTTCAAACCTAATCCTCATAAGATGCTACCCCAACTGCAACAATGTACAAGTTACAAAAAGAGACAAAGGACACTTTGAGGAAGACTGAACAGAAGCATAGGAAAGATAAGTGAAAACTGTTTAATTTTTCATTGCTCAGGAATTTCATCATAATGAAATAACGCCAAGAACAGTGTTTCGTAACCAATACTATCACACAATTCACGTTAAGGTTTACTTCATTGTGAAACACATACTCTTTACAAAACTTGGGGTTACCTAAAAGAATATACTGGGATAAGTTAAGTTTTTAAAAATGACACCAATGGACTAAACAGGTAGACAGCCAAGTATTCAATGTAGGAGGCCTACAAAAGTTCATGAACAGGAACTCTAGTATGAAACCAGCAATCACGGCTCCTTAATAAACAGTACACCACCGCCGCTGACTGAATGCTCCTCAGTACAGACTCCATTCACTTGAGAAGGCCAGTGCTGTTAAAACTGATACACCCTTTTCAATAAATTCCCCAGCATTTCTACTGAGCAGGCCACTCACTTGACTCTCCATCCTCTCCTTTACTGGCAGATCCCGTGAAGAATATGCTCCCATCTTCGGCAACTAAAAGGGCATGAGAGCCATCATGCCCAACGGAAAAGTGCACGATCTTTGGGGACTTCGTAATCGGTAGCTCAACCCATTTTCCTGCTGAAGGGCCACCTTGTTTGATTCCGAGACTCTGGTATTTGCCAGTGTAATATATCTTAACATGTGCAGAAAAAAAATACAAAACAGGAATTACAGTGCCTCTTGGAGTAGTACACCAGGTTTTACATAACGGAAAAAAACTTCCCTATTTTACTGAGAATAAAAACAACAAGAACTCAAAAAACTCTTATTTTTTTAGGGCTTCCCTGGTAGCTCAGTGGTAAATAGTCCACTTGCAACACAGAAGACACAGGAGATTCACGTTCTATCCCTGGGTCAGGAAGATGCCCTGCAGAAGGGAATGGCAACCCACTCCAGTATTCTTGCCTAGAGAATACCATGAACAGAGGAGCCTGGTGGGCTATAGTCCTAGGGGTCACAAAAGTATAATGTATCTTAATGGGTATAAATAAAAATACAAAACATGAATTACAGTGCCTCTTGGAGTAGTGCACCAGGTTTAACATGACAGAAAAAACTTCCATACTTTATTAAAAATAAAAACAACAAGAACTCAAAATCTTTCTTTAATACTATTCAACTTGTGAGAACTGAGCAGCAGAGAAATAGGCATGTGTCTGCAAAAATACAGTTCACAGCAGTTTTTTCATATCTACTCAGGATACTTAACATCTTTTGTAAGTATTCTGAATAAATATGAATAAATATATGCCATAAATATACTCCAAACATAGAAGGAAATTCATAAAATTCTCTATTCATTCTTCCCAATGAAAAAAGCCTCACATACAAATATACTATATATGCCTCATAATTTTCACTTTCACGCTCCTTTAATTACCTTACTTTATTCTCACATTACCAGATACAAAAAAAGCTTCCATCTCTAGAAATAGACCTCTACAATCTGCAACTTAATTGTACATCTTTCTACTTCCCCAACTTGTAGTCTAAATGTCTACACATCTACAAAAATTTCCAAGAGACATCCTATTCAAAATAAACACAAATGTGAATTCACCCCAACTCAAAAAATTAGACAAAGAGCTCCATAATTAAAGTATCTGTAAAAAGGGAACATTTTATAAAGTTTAGAAAGCTTTATACTCAAATGTCACAATTTTTAATACTATTTCAACATGAAATTTTACCATATATAAAATGTTTAATCAAACTTTAAAACATGACTGTTTACACATGCAAACTATGTAAACTAATCAACTGACTATACCAACTATCTCTTAAAGCAAATAATGTTCATTTTTAATCCTAAGAGTAATTTACCTTTCCATTTGCTGTTTTCATTAGTGCAAACTCTCGTCCTGCACCAAGAACTGCTGACTCCTCATCAAATCCGGTGCCTGATAATACAGTAAGACTTCATAAATACTATGATAGTTTTAATATGAGTAACTTCAAGCACAGCTTATATGACTTCGAGTGACAAAAAAATTAATCCAATTAATATCACTCAAAAATAATGATGACACAGCATGTCATATGACTCAATTTGAAAAAACATTAACAGTAGCTACACTACTCCAAGCAAGAATAAAGTTACCATAAGCTTCTTCATTTGTTTCAGACTGTGGTTTAGCCGCTAAGTCATGTCCGACAATTTGTGACCCCATGGACTGTACCCCATCAGGCTCCTCTGTCCATGGAATTCTCCAGGCAGGCGTACTGGAGTGGGTTGCCATTTCCTTCTCCAGAGGATCTTCCACACCCAGGGATCAAACCTGGGTCTCCTGCATTGCAGGCAAATTCTTTACCAACTGAGCCACCAGGGAAGCCCAGGTGTTTCAGATTAGTGCCAAATTATTTTCTTAGTGTTAAAAAAATTGTTTAAATCAATGTTAGCTGAATTCTTTTAATTATTGAGTGAACTAATTTTTAAGGGGCATCTACTAGCTATCAGGCATGTACAAAATGCATGAGACTTTCCTATTTGGTCCTCATAATTAGGGTTTCCCTGGTGGCTCAGATGGTAAAGAATCTGCCTGCAATCAGGAGACCTGGGTTCAATCCCTGGGACAGGAAGATCCCTGGAGAAGGAAATGGCAACTCACTCCAGTATTCTTGCCTGGAGAATTCCATGGACAGAGGAGCCTGGTGGGCTACACACAGTCCATGGGGTCACAAAGAGTTGGATATGACTCAGTGACTAATACACACACACCTCATAATTATATTGTTTGGCTTACAAATGAGCAAATATACAGTGTGGTAAGGTAGGTCTAGACACAGGAGTATTTGGGTTTGAACAATATATGCAGATATTTGAATTAAGGTATTTTAGATGCCCTGTTCCAAGTTTTTTTCTACAGAAGGTTTCATGTAGATACTCCATGAATTTGAATACATATGTGTGCATATACATACACAGATCCTTATGCATACTTTCAAACTGTGAAACTATGAGTAAATATTTATAGCATATTTTATGAGTTTGTCCAATTATATAAACTATTAATAAATTTACAGGATTTTGAAATTTGGAAAAGATAAGTTCATTACAGTATTTTTCTATGGAAAAAGAAAATACTATACAAAGATGCAAGGTAAATCACAAATGAAATTTAATAAATTTAATAAGATAATAGTCAAAACAGCTGGGTCTTGCAAAGAATCCCAAAAGTTAAGACAGGTAACTACTAAATCGGGGAGCAGTATGGCAAACCAAAACTGAGACCTTCATGGAAACTAATCCTACTTACTACTATGACATGACAAGAGTAGGTATACTAAATCCCAGAAATACTCTGCGAATGTCTGTATTTCTATACCCAAATGAAAATTATTAAATCAAATGCTAGGCCAATTACCATTTTGACAATCTATGGAATCATTCCATAGCTATCCTGATAAACTTGTTCAAATAAAAATCAAAGGCTTCAAGTTACTCCTAGTTACTTGCACATGTTTACTCATAAGTGTGCTTCATAGTAACAGACAGCAAAATAGCTACCTATACAAGCTGTAATACAATGCTGAAAGCACAATGTTAGTTTTCAAAAGAAAAAAAAATCTGAAAATAAAATATGGAAGAAAGGTTTTTTTGACCATCTTACTTATAATATGCAAGTCCTTTTCCAGATCAAATAGTGAGATACCACAGGCATGCAAGCATTTTCTGGCCAGTTTAAGTTGTAATTCTTGCTGTAGCACAGGTTCTGTGCTTGTAGCAAATATTCTGACAACAAACCCATCCTAAAAGAAATAAAACAACCAGAGTATTCTGTTACATGAATGGCTCTTTTAAGGCTCTACTTTCCACCTAATAAAAATCAAATAATTTCTGAAAAAAGGATTCCATTTATACCAGCTTCTCATGACTCAGAATACTTACATCTCTGGAAGCAGCTATCTGATTAATATATTCTCCATCAGTGAATAAAATATTTTGACCTTCAGTGTGACAATCTGTGCAAAAGGAAGAAACAGCAATTACATTACAGTATAAACAAACACCTCACAAAATGACTTAACTCCTCTGCTGAAGTCAGAATGAGTTCTCCACACAATAAAGATAATTTAAACTCAATGGGAGACTGTGCTTTTTTAATAAAGTGCTACAGATTAGCAGAAACTAAATAATTCAACTAATTATATGCATTACATTTTGTGCTTACATTTATTAATCTTCCAAAATCATGGACCTGAGTCCACCTAATTTCAGAATGAATTAGTATTAGATACAGTCTGATAATAAACATGCACCACGATGAACTATAGTGTTGGTTATCATCATATCAATACAATCACATGCGAGGTAGGCAACACTCTACCTTCAGACATACATCACAGTCATTAGTGTCACAGAAAAATATAGACAGACTTAAAGCTTCTGCATTTGAGGTCTATGCTGTCCATCTACAGATATCCCTTGCTTTATAAAGTAAAACTGGCTGTACAGTTTTCAAGATTTAATGCCTAGTCCCAGTATTTTTAGCATGTAGCATGCTATATACACTTTTAAAATGTTCATCCTTCATAAAACAGTCACATCTAAGCTGATTTGTCTCGTTTTTGGTCTGAAAGTGCTAACAGTTTGGTTGGAATGCCATATTTCATCAATACTATACAGTCTCTGTAGAACAGGGCACTTTGATCAAAATATGCAGACAAGCACAACTGTAACAAGGGATAGCCGTATTACAGAAGGACCACTGGGACATGTGTTAGTGACTGCTACTAAAATAACATGAAACTACAAGCAGCTCAGTATCTAAGTATAAACTGTATCCTTTTGAAAAAACAAATGTTCAGCAAGCAAGTCTAAAAGCACACACACACTTCCCAAAATAACTGCAGAGAACTAGGATGAATCTCTCCATTAATTACAATGCCAAAGAAATAATATTTCATTTCTATTTGCACCTGAATCAGCAGAACATAAAAGTCTGGTTTTGGAATGCAGTAATGGAGCCCACCCAAGTAAGCTGGATTACTCTATATCTTTGCCCAGGAGCTTCATACTAGCATACTTCCTTATTATAAATATGCAAAACACAGGCAGACCCTTACCAAATAGAGAATTCAGTGATCACAAACTGGAAATAGAAACTGGGAGACAAGGCCCACTGGTAGCCCAAGAGACTTGGTAATCAAAGAGAGGAGAAATCGAAAGAAAGAGTTCCTAGTCCACTGTACAGAATACAAAGAGGCGCAAGAAAGATGCTTCTCAAGCTCTAAGCAGTAAGATTTTAAACTAAAAAGCAAAGAAGAAAAACTCATTATAATTTCAGATAAATGCAGGGGTGAGGAGTGAAACGGCGCAAGAAGAGTAGCAAAAGCCCTCGTGATCGGAGGCGGCATGTCACCAGACACAGAGTAATGACACAGGGGTACAATATAAAAGGTACGCCGACACACAAGGCTAAAGTTACAACTAACCGGGGAAAATGTACGCTTTCAGCTCATCAGTGCTGGGTTGAAAATAACTTATTTATAAAGCAGACTATAAGACAAGTTGGAACATGAAGCTCAAAGAATTACTAGATTTCTGTCAATTTTAAACATGGTATTCATTACCATCTATAAACCCCTAGCTAGGCAGAAAAAAGGGACTCTTAAAGAAAACTGCCGTCCAGGTCAAAGAAAGGGAAAAATGACCACAGGCTTCTTCAGGCTTGAAGGCAAATCTTCCTGCCGCACGATTTCAAAAAGATTGCGTTCTTCATGCTTTCTGTCTCCGTCATGTGATGTCCTAAGACAGCATCTTCGGGAAAATATCAAGACACACAACATGGGACCATTCTGACCCAGTTTGGTTCTTTCCTCACCATGAATATGGTACTTATTTGTGAAACACAGAAAGCCTCATTTGTATTGTTAAAAGTAGCATTTCATATGCTAAATGAAGTAGAGGATTTCAACTGAATAAGAACATTAACAAGTCTTTTTTTTTTTTTTACCATGATGGAATAAATACAACTGCTGCATGTAGACCATTTTCAAATGGTCTTTCTCAGTTACAGTCTCTGTTAAATGATCACAGTTTTTCAAAAGCAAATCCTTTCTATTAGTATCCATCTGTCTTGGGGGGCAGGGCGTGGGATTGAGAACTTTTTCTTCCATTAAGACATCCTAAAATGACTTACACAAAGCGACAGAGGTGCTCACTGGAGTGAGATTCACTCTGCACGAAATCAGAAGGCATCCCCATTTCTATACACTAATCAATGCAGTGTATTTTGTGACACTAAAATGATGTCATAGAAGACTATTTAATGACCTGGAAATATAATCAGAATACTGAGTGGAAGGGACAGGTTAAAAAAGCAATAAATAGCATACAATCACTTTTGTACATGTATGTACACCATATGCATAGAAAAAAGGAAGGATATTCACTAATACGTCAGTAGTGGTTACAGATGGCAAGTGGGGTTACAATTAATTTTTTGTTTTACTTACATGATATTTATACAATAAATATGATTACTTTTAATATATGTATATAGATACGGGGGAACATGCTATTTCTGGACATTTTTGCTATTATTGTTGTTATCATCACCATCATCATCATCAGGATCAGAGGGATCAGAGACATGGCCTTGGACTTGTGATGATCAGAAAACAAACAAACAAACACAAAACAAACAAACCTCCTGTAGACACATCTGAAAACAGAGTTATTTACCAAATGGCTTTAATAAGTCATCTGTTTTCCAAAGTAGCTTTATTTGTGAAACACACATGAAATGTGACATTTAGCTTACCATGGCATCAGGTACACTAATTTGGATATAATATATATATATATTGTTATATAAATAACATTTATTTGAATATAGCTATATATAGCTATATTCAAATAAATGTTTCATGAAGTTATAAAAAAATCTTAAAAATTAACAAGCAGCCAGGGAGCAATCAACCTTCACACTGTGTTCTTCAGAAGTTCTCAATCATTTTCAGATGGCCAAGTGCCTTGAAGTAGTTTTGCTGCTTACCATGAAATTGTTGGTGGATGTATTAAACGCTGAAGATTTTAGTACAGAGAATGTATTAAGGTATAAGCAAATTCAGATACCTTACAGTGGAGAATATATTATGCATTTGCCCAAGAATTTAGATAGCACAGTGATCTGAAGGATAAATACATATGTACAACGTCAAAATTAAAGCAAAATGAATTGTGTTCAAAATGCCTTACCAGAGTATTATTTAAAAGTATAAATGAAAGAATTTTTAAAATTTCTGACCCACCCTAAAAACCTCTGTCTCTGAAAACCCTTTAAAAATAAATTAGAAAACACAAAGCACGCTGTTGTTAAAGTGGAAATAAAGAGAAGGTTCTTTAGACTAAGGTTCTCTGAGAGCCAGGGTCATGGGTTTATTAAGAACAACAAAGCTAGCATCCCCCCACTGATTCAGGAGCTGAAAAGGCATGGTGGGGTGAGGGTGGGGTGTGGGGGGAAACAAACTACAGAATTTGGGCAAGAATTTGAAAATAAGTATTAAAACACTTCAGACTGTATTTACAGTATCTGTTTTTCTCACATGCATTAATTTTCTATAGACTATAAAATGTTCCGCACGTCAAGATTTTTTCAACCTGTTTGTAAGCAAGCACTACTCCTTGCTAACCATTCTTTATATGTCTCAGCAGCCTAACATGCACATCTCCTAAAATCAGCCTGTGAAGACAACAGATGACTAGTTGAGTAACATACCTGGTAACAGCACAGTGCCATCCTGTTCCAGTGTTTCAGGGCTTATTCGTATGGCTGTCATGCTGTGGTTATTCACATCTCTATACAATAAATAACCCTGTCAACAACAAAAAAATTTTGTGTTGTTATATACTAAAATATTTTTTCATTACCCACTTACTAGAAGAAGTAATCATACAGGTCTGTATTACAGTGTTTTGAGGTACAATAATACATCAATATTAATGTCTAAAATGGATTAAAGATTTAAAATATAAGAACCTGAATATACTTTAATAAGAGGAGGTATTATACACCACTACGTATCAATTTAACCTACTAATTCTACAATGTAAATATCAGATACACCACACAGGACAGTAAAAATATTTTGGTCAAAATTATATCACTTGACAAGTAAATAACAGAAATGACTGTTTTTACTTTCACAAATATCTAGGTTAATATTTAAAAATCAATAAAGTAGTGGTTTAGATAGAGTGATATATCATTGAACATACTTCAGTAAGTGTATTTCCCAGGACATTATTTGTTAGATAAAATATAGCAGTGGCAAATAAAAATTTGAAATTTTAAACGAGGTTATGTTTTGAGAGACAATAACTGAGTAATTAATTTGATATTTAAATTTTAATTTCAAAATCTCCCCCAAAAGTTGATATATAGTAAGATTATTTTTCATACAACAATAATTTTTATAATTTTCAAAATACTTTCAAATATCTTTTTTCAACTGGTGCTGACAACAATCTGAGAGCTAGGCAAGATAGGAATGCAGGGACATCTTTATTCTATATTCTTCCACAAGGAAAATTGGGCTTCACTTCTCAGGAAAGGATAGTATAAAATAAATATTTCTGGCCCTGTGACCTTCGTTCATTTGCTCCATTGTTCGTTTCCTTCATGCATCCAATTGCTGACACCCAGGTGGTCGTGTCAGTCAGGTAATGAGAACACAGCATTAATACAGCAACAGAGGCCCAGATCTTTCCTCTCACTGGTTATTCTCTGCGTGCACCTCCATGCAGGCAGCTGCCTCCTGGGCAGGCCGCACACCACTCCCTGGAAGGCACTGATCTAGACTTAGAATGGAAGAGTTCATGGTAAAAAGCTTTAATTTGGCTTTGGGTCACAGTTACATTCCCAATTCAGATTTGCAAATAATAAAGGTGGTCTTTGATGCTTAACTAGAGGCTCACTTAAATAAGAACTCCAACAGGAGACATATTTATTCCCATTTTAAGCTAAATCACACAGGATCAAATAAACTAGCTGAGTTGTCCACAGTCTCATAGCTGGTAAGAAGCAAGGCCAGACCTAAAAGTAAACCTCTTATGAAAATGTCAATGTTCTAAGTCAATGTTCTTTATACTACACCATATCATTGGTATAGTCATATTATTAAAAACATGCAATATCTGTTTAAACAGAAGTGATATTATTTACTGATGACACAAGTATGAACCACATATTTTAAAAGATAGGAAGAAAAGTTTGGTTTACTGTGAGATATTCTCCTACCTGAGCATACCCTAACCAAGACTTTTTTTCTTTTCTGTTTCTGATGCGAGATGTAGAATTATATATATGGCCCTGCAAAACAACAAAAGTTAGTTCTAGCAACAGTTTCTTAATTAATAATCTGTGAAAACATACATGGATGAATGACATTTAACACGTATGTTCCATTTTGATTTTCAAAGAAATAACATCAAACTTAGATGGCACGCTAAAAGCAAGAAACAAACAGAAAATAATTCAGTATAAGATAGAACTTCCACTCTGATTGAGAATCACTTACCCAAGAAAGAAAAAAAAAAATCACTTACCCTAACCGTTCCACTGTATCCAGAGCCGATTTTGTACAATCCATCTTTGCATAACAGATAAAGAAAAAATCCATCATTCTGAAGTAGACATTGATCATCTTCATCAACAGATATTTCTTTTAATGGCCACTTGTGCATTAAAGCTGCTTTCTTAATGCCATTGCTAAACCAGTCTTGAATTTGAATTTTTCCCACCAACACTGCCTGTACACTTCTCTGTAGTGAATTTAGTATCATTGGCACCTAGTCAGAAGAAAAACACAGTCATTTTCAAACGTCTCAAACACAAAGCAGACAAAATAAAGATACTTTATTAATATATCATTTATAAGAAAAAAATTATTCAGAATGATCATATTTGGCATGTCAGCAAAAAGTAGCAACTGAAAATCTATAAGAAACAAATCTCAAGCAGGACAAAACAAAAATGCAAATACAAAGAACATTAATTTGCTTTTGTAACCAAAAACACTGATATATGCATTTTTCTCCAAAACACAGGTTAACATACTAGATTAGTAAAAAGTATGAATACTGAAACATGTTTTTTGTTATTAGAATGCACATAAACTAAAATGGTATCTTTGTATGATATGTATATCCATTAATATACTACATGACATTGAAGTGCAAAATTAAGCGTAAGAGAAATACTGCTCTTCTACAGATGAAACAAAATTTCTAGTATTTCTCTTCTACGTTCTTTATTATGCCTAGTACCCATTAACATCAACATTCTTCCGTGATACGAAAACTTAATTTTATGAACTATGTATTTAGCCAGCACCTCATTTAACCGATATTTATCAAATATCTGGTATTTGTTGTAAATGAGTCCTCAGAAGTCACCAGCATGGGACCAATAGTCGGACCCCAGAGAAATCCCCCTGCTCCTCACTTTTTGCCTCTCTTCCACTACTCAAAGACAGCTGTCACATATCTGCCTGCAGGGCTGGACCCAAGGCAATGTGTCAGCCCCAGTTCTCCAGCTCCACTGTAAAAATGGCAGCCACCAGCCACATGTGAGTATTGAGCTCTTGAAATAGGGTTACTGTGACTTGAGATGTGATTTAAACATAAAATACACACTGGCTTTTGAAGGCTTAGTAAAAAAAAAAAAAGTATAAATTTTATTAATAATTTCATATTGATTACATGTTGAAATTATTTTTGGATATATTGAGAAAATCCATTATTAAAATTAATTTCATCTGTTTCTATCTTCTTAACGCAGCTAATAGAAACATTTAAATGACATAGGTGGATTACCGCTGGCTGCTGCTAAGTCACTTCAGTCGTGTCCGACTCTGTGCGACCCCATCCCTGGGATTCTCTAGGCAAGAACACTGGAGTGGGTTGCCATTTCCTTCTCCAATGCATAAAAGTGAAAAGTGAAAGTGAAGTCGCTCCGTCATGTCTGACTCTTCGCGACCCCATGGACTGCAGCCTACCAGGCTCCTCCGTCCACGGGATTTTCCAGGCAAGAGTACTGGAGTGGGGTGCCATTGCCTTCTCCAAGGTGGATTACAGTATACTTCTATTGGACAGCACTGTTCTAGAGGGCAGAGATTCAGAGGGATAACTAACCCACTGTTCACTGATATTTCCTCTTCCCGTTCGAGATCTGAGGCCTCTGACCCAATCAAAATACAGAACTTTCATGAAATTTTTATTTATGTATACGGTTGAATACTACAAATTCTCCCCCTAGAAGTAACCAAATTAAACTTAAAATTGTTTTATCTAGAAGTGATACCCACATTCTTATATAATATGCCACAGCTTCATTTTCAATTTTTGTTGTTGTTTCAGATGCTTTCTAATGAGTCTACTATGAAAGACGACACGCTCCTCCTCTTTTCTCAAACCCTCCAAATTTAGCTATAGAATCACCTCTAGTTAAAGCATTATTCAGAAGTCATTTTATTGTGCCTGTGTGATCATGGTGCAGAACTGAACAAAATTGTATTACATACTATATTTTCCTTATATAATTTTTCTTTTTCTTCACTGAGTCAACAATTGCCCTATTTTTGCACTTGCTAAGTTTCTTCTATACCTACCCTATGGGTTCCTCATCCTCCTCTCAAACATTTCTAATGTGTCCCGTTGGCAATATCCCTCAAGAAGCCCTGCTCCATAAGGACAAGGGCAGGCATAGAGGTTGAAACTGTTCCATGCCTTGCATGTTCAAAAGCATCTTTATCTTCCTTCACACATGACTGAGAGCTCAGCCAAACAGTGAACATCACTTTCCCTCAAAACTCTGAAGGCACTGCTTGTTATTTTTTATGCCAATGCTGCTTTTGAGAAGTCCAACTGCATTCTGCTCGATCTCTGGTACATAACCTGTCTTTGCACTCTGCGACCGTTATTCTGTCTTTATGATTTTGTTATGATTTTGCAAAGGTACACTCGGTGTAAGTCTTTCTGTCATGCATTGTGTTGGGCACTCAGCATGTGTTCTGTCAATCTGAAATGTGCATCTTTGGGGGATGGGAAGACTCCTTATGAAGCTCAGGTAATTTCTTCCTCTCTGCTTGTTGTTGTTTAGTCACTCAGATGTGTCCAATCCTTCGCGACCCCATGGACTGCAGCCCACCAGGCTCCTCTGTCCGTGGGATTTCCCAGGCAAGAGTACTGCAATGGGTTGTCATTTCCTTCTTCAGGGGATCTTCCTTACCCAGGGATCAATCCCACATCTCCTGCATTGGCAGGCAGATTCTTTACCACTGAGCCACCAGGGAAGTCCGTCCTCTCTGCTTGAATATCTACTAAATACTGGATTTTCTAGAAGCATCTTCTAATTTTACTTTATATAACCTATTTTCTTTCTTTTGCTCTGTTTTCTATTGTCTGGGGACCTGTTTAATCTGAACTTCTAACCCTTCTACTGATTTTATTGTGATCTTATATTTTTAACTTGCAAAATCTTTGTTCTCAATTTTTTAAAAACACTGCTGTTTAATGTAAATAATCATCTTTTCATCCCTCTTTAAAATACAAATTACTCTTAGAGTTTTCCTGTTCCCTGTACTCTTTTCACCAAAATTGTATTATTATCATTACTATTTTTACTGATTTGGGGGACTCTGTCTTTCATGTTAACCCAGTAATATTTGGCTCGCTCTCTCTCTTTAGTCTCTAAGTCATGTCTGACTCGTGTGACCCCATGGACTGTAGCCCACCAGGCTCCTCTTTCATGGGATTCTCCAGGCAAAGAAAACTGGAGTGGGTTGCCGTTTCCTTCTCCAAATTCTTGGCTACACTCTTATTTGTAAAGAGTAAGCAACTAAAAAAACTGACAGGAAGCTGCTGTGAATGGGCAGGGTCCGACAGACAGCGAGCTCACCACAAACTGATCACGCTAAGTGCAGCAGTTTCACTGGAGGGTCTCTCACTCCCTGCCAACTGTCTGCCTCTGTAAGTCTTTCCTCACTTTTTTCTCCAAAGGAGAATCTTCCAGTCTTTTTCCTAGAAGCTATAAGCCTCACTCTCAGTGTACTGGGAACTCTGAGGATGGAGGAAGGTCATCAGCAATATGGAGACTTTCACTTAATCTCCATCTTCAGCCTGGCTCCTCAATTTCACTCTCAACTGTGCCTGGTTTCCCCTGGCCTCTCTGGCTCAATTTCTTTACACAGAAAACCTAACTCTTAGGGGTATGAGAGGAGGACAGGGGACTGGCTGGCAAGTATAGAGGAGGGCCCTGGGGCTCTGGAGCTTTCATTATACAGACTCCCAGTCTATTTTCAGCTCTTCCCCTCACCACCATTTTCCAGGAACCTATTACTTCCAATTCTAAATTCTATCTGTATTTTTAGGTGAAAATCAACTTACTTTCTATGGGTATTAGCTTCTTCAGAAGTTTAAGTTTTCCCAGTATTTATCTTCTAAAAATGTGTCCCATTCTTAGAAGTATATACTTAAAAAGAATCCTTTATTGTAACCTTTGTGGAGACTGCAAGGGTGGAGAGGAGAGCAGAAACTAGGTGTCTCCAATGTGGCCCTATTTCTCTCCTGCTTTCTGGGTTTTAAGAAAACCCAGAACTACAATTAGAAGTCTCAGATGTACCCCCTTTTCTCTCCTACTTATCTCTCACCAACAGTGTGGCAGGACCTAGAAATTTTATTCGGATAAACTAGACTTCATTAATCTGAGGATTCAAGTCATTCACCAATTCTGGAAAATCTTGGCCATTATTTCAAATACTGCCTCTGCACAAACCTATTACTGCCTTGTGGAACTCAGATTGTACTGATGCTTCAAAGTTTCTCATTCTCTATAGTTCTTATTTTTCATTTTTATCGCTCTGTGCTGCATTCTAAATAATTTCTTCCTCTTTATCTTTAGCTGACTGGTTCTGTTTTCAACTACATTATCCACTAGCTAACCCATCCTTTAAGTTTCGAATTGTAACTATCTGGTTTTTCATTTCCAGGAGTTCTATTTGGTTTGTTTTCTGATCTGATTAACTTTTATCTCCTTATTCCTTATTAATACTTTTGACACTTTATCATTTTAACCATATTAAATATATATCCTTAATATCAAATTATATATATATAGAGAGAGAGAGACTTGGCAAGATTGATTCTGCTTTATTTCCTTCGACTAATTCTCAATGGCGGTGACTTTTTTCTATGTCCTTTTTATTTGTGAGTCCAGATTCAGTAGTGTTGTGTCAGTGGGAGGTCTCTGAAGTCTGGAGTTCATCTTTCCAGAAGGGACTTTAGTCTCTTCCAATAAGAGACCTCACATTTTGACCATCCTTACCTTAAAGTCTCAGCTTAAGCTTTTTGGAACGAGATAAGTAATATGCATTTGGATCCCAAGATAATTTGAGATGCAACAGTTACATTTTCAGAGAAGGCTTTTCTTACCTGCTCCCAATCATTGCCCAGCCAGGAGTTTTGTGAAATGAACAGGTAGGTGAAACGGAGCCAAAGCATGAAAAACACTATAGGTCATGTTAAGATAACAGGTTTTAATATTGCCTTTGACTTAGAGCTGGGTATGCAGTGACGGGGCAGGTCCTCAGAGAGCCTCGGCTGCTGGTTCAGGGGATTGAGTAGTTTTGTCCAGCCCAATGCCTGACCATAACTACAGCCAGACAGACATGGGCTCAAGTCCTGTCTCTGCCATCTGACGGCTCTCTACACTGTAACTACATGAGCTTCTCCCAGCTTTCAGTGCTCCACTCTCGCTGCTACTTCCATGCTTTAGCACACAGATACCAAGACTGTTCTCTCTCTCTCTCCACTACCAAAACCACACCTCCTCCCTCTGCACTGGCTTAATTTCAATTCACTGTTTAAGATCTCATGTCACATCCTCTGGAATAAACCTACACACAAAAAATCACTGGATTCTAATAAGTACCTGTGTATATGGTCACTATATTTTAACATTTGGCATAGATGTTTGAATGTTTGTGTTATTCTATTAAAATTTTGGAAATATTTGTATATATTTAAACTAAAATTTTGCTGAATCCTCAAAGCTTCCCTGGTGGCTAAGCTGGTAAAGAATCTGCCTGCAATGTGGGAGACCTGGGTTTGATCCCTGGGTTGGGAAGATCCCCTGGAGAAGGGAAAGGCTACCCACTCCAGTATTCTGGCCTGGAGAAGTCCATGAACTGTATAGTCCATGGGGTCGCAAAGAGTCAGACACAACTGAGCGACTTTCACTCTCACTTTCAATTTCAAAGCACAGCAGAGAACAGTTTGGAAATCAACAAATTAGAGGGACTTCAAAATAAGTAAGAATCATAAAGAGGGGAAAGAGGACTTCAGGCAAGACAAAAAGAGGGAAAAGAACAAGAACAGAAATCTAGAGAAAGAAGACTGCTCGTATTGGACAAAGAAAGTTCAAAATTGCGGAACAAGTCTTGCCCCTTTACCCCTTTCACTATCTTTGGCTGCTAACGACAGGATTCAGGTATCCCGTCTATGTGTTCTGCAGGTCATCCAAGGGGCCAGGAAAGAGCACATAACAGAGACTCAAAATTGTAACTTCTTCCTCAATTTCCAGAAAACAGTCCAAAAGAATTAAATCAAGTCTGCCTATAAGTGAGTTTATATTTCTCATCACTAACAAGGATGAAGAGCTTACTCCACAACTGCCCAGAAAAAAAGCTCAAAAAAAAAAAAAAAAAAGCTTTATCTGAAGCAGAGATAGCTCAGAAACACATCAATCCATGAAAAACTATCATCAACCAATTAGAAATATCGGAAAAATAATAAATGCTTTTCTTTCAATGGGGAAAAGACATTTAGAAACTAGGAAGGAATTCTACATTTGAAGATCCAGGGCAAGGTGGGCGGTGGGGGAGGACAGAGAGGGAGACGAACGAAAGGCAGAGGAGGCTGTGCTGCGGACACAAAAACCTCCCAAGATGTGAGTTTCCGCCAGACTTCACTTTAGTACCTTTCATGTTGCAGAGTTAAACACACATGCAGCTTAGATCAAGTCTTTTAGGTTATTTATATATCAACCTGGGACAGATCAAACCGCTGTACTGAGTGAGAAAAAGCAGTGAATTCCTACTGACAGAAACTGAGGCGAACGGCAACGTGGTCTCTCGTCCGTTTCTAAGCAGCTCGAGCTATGAAATACCTGAATAGCTTGGCAAGCGTGGCTGCCATTGTTGGTGAGGATAGCAGAGATGGCCTGGAGTGTCCTTCCTGTCTCTCCCCAGGAAGCCACCAGGCTGAAGAGACAAGCGCAGGAAAGCGCTGTCAGAGACTGTCCCGTGCTGTCGTTCATTCCAGTACTTCGAACAGTGATTTCCAAAAGGAGCTGGAAGAGAGACTCTGCGGATAAAACACAACTCAATTATGTCATTCAACACACAGGACATTAAATGGTATCTGTCTGCTTATTTAAACCGTGCCTCATTTTTCAAAAAACACTTAAGGCAGCTACAACACTTCACGTTTGTTCCTTTCTAGTTACCCTCTTTCACCCAAAGTTAGAATATTTACATAAAAAGGATCTTACAGAATACTTAGTCCAACTCCATATTTTTGTAAATGAAGAAATGGAAATCTACCCACAATCACTTAAAAGAAACTTGCTTTCAGGCATTCACAATATTCAAGAAGTAGCCTATTAAGGAGTAACAGACTACTCAATGCATTTATTTTTACCTTTTAGATTAAGAAAATACAGGTTTCTTAAAGTGTTATGTGCCCCAAAAACTATGTATTTATTTGCAAAACAAGAAGAGAATACACAGAACACATGCACAAATTTGCTTTCATATAAAATTGGCTTAATTGTTAATACAACAGCAGTGCATAATCGGAGACACAGAGAAAGAACAACAAAAAAAGAGAGATAGAAAAAGAGACAGAAAATTTGAGAAAGATGGAAAAAGGAGGAAAGGGGAGGGAAGGAAGAAAGCAAGAGAGAGAACCGATATGCTGGAATTTTCTGCCAACTGAAAGGCCATCTGAGTTTTATTTCCTAGCTCACAGAAACTGAGGCTTCCTCTCCTAGTCCCCATCTTCTGCATCTAATCCCTAATTAATTAAGTCCTATCAATCTTACTTCTTAATTAATTCCTCCACCTTTTTGCATCTCATCAGCATCTCCCCAACCCATGATATCTATCACCATCTCTTCTTAACTGGACTACTATAAGTATTCATAAATTAGCTCCTATCATTTACTTTTGAACCCTGATATTCTAAGAGAAATTCTAAACCAAAAAAATCTGTTTTTTCTTTCAAATCTATTCTCTCCTTTGTTAATTTCTCCTCTTCTTTCCTTTCTCACTCCCTACTTCTCTTCTATATCCTTCAGTCTTTTCCCTTCTTTCATCTACCCTTCACTCTGTCTCTCTCTCCAATTGTCCTTCTTTTCCTCTATCCTTTCATCTACCTTTTTCCTTTGTGCATCCCTCCCTCATTATCCTTCTGCCCATTTATCTTAACAATTATTCAGCCAATATTTCCTGCGTTCTCCCTGTACATCAGGAACTATTCTAGGCATTGACAAAGACAAAGAACATCCCTGGCAACAAAAAACAGTTAGATCAAGTTGAAGAAAAAAATGTAAGACTATAAAGAATTTTTCAAACGTAAGTTGACAGGGATGTTCAATTCCTCCTAGAAATAGAACCGTCCTCCTTGGACACAGCCTATCAAACTCCACATGGCCTACTCCCCGCCTCCCTATCCTCTCACTCTCCACTCTCTGCTCACAGTCTTTTTCCAGCCATTCCCCTTCCTACCTCAAAACCTTACCACACGGTCCCCTACCTGCCGAGAAACTTAGTTAACTCTTTCTCACTCACCCTTCAAAGCTCAAATGTCACATCTTCTGCGAAGTCTGTTATCAATTCTCAGAATTCCTGCTTACATGTGTCCAACTGTCTGAGGCTAAATTCCATAATAACAGCAACAATGTTTATATTGATGGCCCCTATATTATATGCTCTTAGCACAGAACATAGAAGAGGCTATTACATTTAAGTGAATAATTGAGAACATATAGTCTAATCTTAAATTGAACAGAAAGATTGATATAAGGGAAGGATTTTTTAAAAACTGAACAATTTGTAAATCAAATCCATCTGCAAAGGGAAGTCTGACATATAATAATCATCAAGCTATCCTAACAATACGAGAGATGCATATATACATATATTTTCATGAGCAACATGAAAAAGACCACTATGGAAAAAGTGTAACTAATGTGATTAGAATATTAAATCAAAAGAAAAAACAGAGAGAGATTTCTATACAAATTTTACTTTAAAGAACCAAATTACTACTCACACTTTGGAGCTAATTAAACAAAATAAAAAACATGAAGTGATGGTAAAGGCCTGAATAGAAAAATAAGTCAAAGCAGTGAAGAGATCAGAAATAAGCATTGGAAGGATAGAAGAGAGACCAAAGACGATACAGCAGCATTTAAAACTGTTAGTAGGAAAATGAAAACAAATCATAATCAGACCTGATGCTGGGAAAGACTGAAGGTGGGAGAAGGGGATGACAGAGAATGAGATGGTTGGATGGCATCACCGAAAGGATGGACATGAGTTTGAGTAGGCTCTGGAAGTTGGTGATGGACAAGGAAGCCTGGCATGCTTAAGTCCATCGGGTTGCAAAGAGTTGGATGCAACTGAGCAGAACTGACCTAAGACTCTTTGAAGGCCCAGAGTTAGGAAAGCAATTAGCCTTCAGAATTAAGCTTCCATCTCTTCCTCTTCCTTAAAAAGTCCCCGCCTTGCTTACAAGAGTATTTTTGAGTCTAGGTCACTGGCAAATGAAATGCAGGCATTCATAAAACTTAAATGAACTTTACAAAAAGCAAATATTTTTACTTAATGGATGTTGCTACTAATTTAAAAGCTTTACCTTCAACATAATAAATACAAATCTATTTTTGTTTAGAAACTAACTGTGCTGTGTTGCTATTTGTTTCCTCTTTTCCTACTCCTTTGACTCTCCAAAATAACACGTAAAGTTAGATGAAATCAACGTCAGCTATTTTGCCCAAAGATTTAGTAAGAATGATTTAAGTTCATGGTGACAATAAGGTTTGAGGATTATTTCTGGGTTCTAAGAATTTCTATTTCCCATCACCATAATAATCAGGAAATGTCCGTGCATGAACTATAACTCCAGTGGAACACAGCAAAGTAACTTAAAATTTATACCCTTGCTGTTTCAGCACCATCAACAGAGACTGAATTACAGGTCGTGGTCGGTATATGCTTCCTAAGAGAAGCTCTTTACACCTAAAGGCTTCACTCAACGTGCCTAAGCTCTTACCTAGGACCTCCGGTGGCTCCGACTGAAGGCCTTCCGGTTGCTGACCCTGGAGCACGTTAAGCAGGGCTTGGAGACTCCTGAGGCACAAGGATGGATGAGAAAATCGTGTCTCCTTGATCAACTCAAAAACTTCACAAAGTCCAACCTCAATGATCTAGTTAAGATAAAAAAAAAAATTATACTTTATAACATGTGAGCTAATAACACTTCTCAGGCAGTATAATCAGTACAGTTTACTTTCAAATTATTAATGGTATAATATTTTAAAGGCAAGACAAAATATTCACATAAAAAAAGAATAAAACCCATTGTGTTTAATTTCAAGATTTAGAAAATTATCTGGTTACACAGAAGGTTAAAAAATAGTGGCTCTACTTAAAAAGTAGTTTTAGTATAATGAAGCCATAATAAAACATCATGAAAATGGTTTAACAGTAAACCAGTTTACTAGATTGCATTCACTCAGGAAAAAATTAACTAATAATAAGCAAAGTTCATTTGGCTGTACTCAAGTAAAAATTGGCATTCTATTTTATGTTATGTTAATTTTACTTATGGCCAGAAAAAAAAAAAGTCAATATAGCACTATACTGTGAAAATATTAAAAAAAAGGAACCAAAGTTTCTTAGGATTTCCTATAATGGTAAAATCAGCCAATTCTTATTTGTAGATGGTGTCCCTTATTCTTATAGGATTTACCACAAAAGAATCAAAAACTACCTATCTAAAATATCATGGCTATTTTTACTTTTAATTATCTTATCATTCCTCATGAGGACCAAGAAAAATGTAACTCATCTTCCAATTAAAAGTAAATAAATTTTTAAAATAAATAAAAATTAAAAATATATTTGTAACTCAGGATCTAGCATAAGATAAATTTGCAACAAAAGAGAGCAAATATGATGAACTGGTATAAAGAGATAACCTCAGAAGGCTGACAGAACAATAGACAATGAATTCAATTTCTCAGTCAATGCCAACATTTTGAGAAGAAGATGTGTAAGATCTTCTCAGGAAGTGTTAAATTATTTGGAGAAATAAGTAAGTAACAGAAAAAGTTAAAACTAGATTAATTAGTAGAAATGCATCAAAGAATTAATTCCACTGAATGAAACATAAAAGATACTCTCTGCTGAGATTTATACATTAATTCATATATGACATAAATAATTTTAAGTACTTATTTCATGCAACTCATTACAGGAGACATGAGATATGAGATATATTAGACCCTATTCTCTAATAAAAGTTTATAGTCTAACAGGGTAAATGCATTTTATATATATTGTTTATCCAGCCCAACCTCTATTAGAGCATTTATTATGTTATAATTGACTATTTTTTTTCCATTTTCCAAACTAAAACTTCAATCTCTTTGTAGACACAGAGTATATCTTAACTAACTTCTCCCATGATTAGCCCAGTGCCTGCACAAGATAAGCAGACAACAAATATTTATCTCAGCTATTTACTCTCTCAGTTGTGCACTAAAAACCACTGCAACTCATAAATGTATTGTCCAGGCAAGGGTTAAGTCAGTTGCAGGCAAGTCAGCTGCAGTTGTCTAAAATCCTGGAATACTTAATCATAGTTGAGATTATGGAACTGCCTGTACAGAGTTTCAACTGATTAAATGGAAATGAAAACATTCCATTTCATATAGTTTACCTTCTGGAAATAGTCTGGAAAATAAAAACAAACTATCCAAGATTTCTGTTTACAGGAAGCAAATCTGAAGTCAAAGATCTCCTAAGTATACAAAAGTAAAAGTGAAAGTTGCTCAGTCTGTCCAGCTCTTTGCAACCCCATGGACTATATACAGTTCATGGAATTCTCCAGGCAAGAATACTGGAGTAGGTAGCTGTTCCCTTCTCCAAGGGATCTTCCCAACACAGGGATCGAACCCAAGTCTCCCACATTGCAGGCAGATGCTTTACCAGCTGAGCCACCAGTGAAGCCCAAGAATACTGGAGCAGGTGGCGATCCCTTCTCCAGCGGATCCTCCCAATCAAGGAATGGAACCAGGATCTCCTGAATTGCGGGCGGATTCTTTACCAGCTGAGCTACCAGGGAAGCCCAAGGACACAAACTAGGGCTCTATTCTCAGTCCAGTAGGAGACTATCCTGTCGGTCTTTAAGACTGCTTACTACTACCAATCACAAATTTTCATAATTCAAAGAATTCTGCACGGATGACATTCTTGGCTAGGGTTTCTTTGAATAAGTAGATTCCTGTAGTAACAGAGAAAGTATTGAACCTTGCCAAAAATAGTAAGGCTCCTTACTGAACAGCTTCCCGAGTTGTCTCTCTGATAAGGTTAAGGTGTAATAACAAATGCATGACAACAAGTAACTTGGGGGGGGGCCTAGGAACAGCGCACGAGATGGGTTTAGAGAAAAATACTCCTCAAACCTTAGTCAATGATCAGAACAAGGAATTATCCATCTGTCCAGATGAACCACTGTAAATTCTCACTTATCACCTATATCTTAGTTCAATGTATAATTTTTTTTAACAAGGAAGAAAACTAATTCATTTCCAGAACTGTGATATACATTCAATATATAACAAAATAAAAAATCAAACTCAAGTTTTCCAATCATATTTAACTTTGAATCATTGAGCAGAGGAACAAAATATGTTGTAAATTAAGACTTTTTGCTGAGGTTTGGCTGAGAGCATTTTACTTCACGTACGAACTCTGAAACTGCACTCTGTTACTTTGAAGTCTGTCTTACAGTCACTGATAACACACTGTATATCCTCCTCCCTCAGTAACAGGAAGAAGAGTATAGGGAGAAAAAATATAGTACTGCAAATACAAGATGATTTCACTTGTACAGAAATAAATATATTTTAATGTGTATATCTAAAAATGTTTATAATGGGTATATTTTAGTTATAAGGATTTTAGAAATAACTTCCAGCCTTTAAAACGTTCTCTTCCTCTTTATAAATATGTTCCCCATCTTTTTCAAATTATCTACACTGATTACACACTGCCTTTATAAACAGAAAAATAGATTATTAATAAGCTTGACTGCTAAACAGTTCATTGTAATAAGATAACACACTAAGCTTTCAGTACTTTCTATGACAAATCATAACTAACCACCAAACACACGGTCTTCCAACTCCTCTGCAGAAAATAGTCTTTTGTAAATTTACTGAATGTTATCATTACTGTTGCTTTCAAACAATTAAATCCTGAAAGCTCTCTACTATACTTGAAGGAACACAAAACCCAAATAATTAACTAGTATAGCCAAGTCAATGTCACTGTTGAGAAAAGTGAGGCAAAAAATATATTTGGCCAAAAAAAAGTCTTTTGAGGTTTTAATTTTGCTCTCCTCAAATCATGTATTTCCAAAGGTGGCATTATTATTTCACTACCAATAACATGAATGTTTAGATATATCACATTTAGATTTAATACTAATAAATTCTTTGCCATTAGAAATTCTATCTTCTATTAAAAAGTCCTAGAGTCAATTCTAAGACTTACAGAAAACATTTGAAAAAGCTCAAAAAGAAATCAAAATCAATTTAACTAACTTTTAAAAGTCAAGGAGGGAAAACAGAATTGTATCAAAATGATAACCTCAACAACAAATAAAAAACTGTCTTCATTATGTAAGAGAAAAAAGGAGCAAGAGAGAAGTAGAACTCCAGCAAGAAAAAGGAAAATGACAACCACACATTTCGGAGAAGCAAGAGAGGAACAACAAAGGAAAGGAAAGAAGTGACATGAAAGAGTGTCTGGAAAAGAGGCACAGAAATGGTCAAAAGGAATAGAAAAAGTCAACATTTCACACCTGCCCTCACGCTCCCATCATCTCAAACCCCAAAGCCTCATCTCTTCTGTGTCCTGCAAACTGCTGCCAAAGACCTGAAAAGCTTCATTGCCAGTCCTGCCCCCACCCACAACACTAACTCTGCAACAAAAGCATTCTACTGCTCCTTCCTCTCTGATCTGACTGTCTCATTTCCATGGACATAAAGTATTTCTTAGTAACTGAAGAGTTCCCTGAAAACTAACTGAAATTTATTTGGACCTACACATTTTCCTGTTTGCACTTTATAACAACAGCTAGCATTTATTGAACATGCGTGCATTTACTAACTCTTTGAATTCTTACTACTACCCTATGAGGAAGACATTATCCCCATTTCAGAGATGACAAAACTGAGCCACAGAGAGGTTAAATAACTTGCATCACACAGCCAGCATTTGTAATGGCAAGTGTTTGAACTCAAGAAGTTTGACTCTACTGCCCATGTTCATCATTATACCTCATTTCCTGACAGGCCAGAACTTGATGGAAAACTCAGGACTAATCACTTGGGTTATTTGCTTTTCTTCTTTTCATTGGAAGCTCTCTTTTAGATTCTGCATTTTTTGACTCTGTTAATCATGCTAAAAAAAAAGACACTGTCTTAAGAATGCCTGATATTTTATTTCCTTAATACTGATTCATCATAAAATTTTAAAATAGCCTAAGAATCAGCAGTTCTTGATTGTGCAGTATCTTTTAAGTTAAATACAGTTTATTATCTGATGTTTACACACCTGTGTGAAAGGCTTCTCTGGGTCTTTATTCTCCTCCTCAGTGTTGAACCTGTCAAGGCTATGTTTTTCCAGTGGCCATGTATGGATATAAGAGTTGGTCTATAAAGAAAGCTGAGCGCCGAAGAATTGATGCTTTTGAACTGTGGTGTTGGAGAAGACTCTTGAGAGTCCCTTGGACTGCAAGGAGATCCAACCAGTCCAAAGGAGATCCTAAAGGAGATCAGCCCTGGGTGTTCACTGGAAGGACTGATGCTGAAGCTGAAACTCCAATACTTTGGCCACCTGATGTGAAGAGCTGACTCTTTTGAAAAGACCCTGATGCTGGGAAAGATTGAAGGCGGGAGGAGAAAGGGACGACAGAGGATGAGATGGTTGGATGGCATCACCGACTCAATGGACATGGGTTTGGGTGGACTCTGGGAGTTGGTGATGGACAGGGAGGCCTGGCGTGCTGCAGTTCATAGGTCACAAAGAGTCGGATACGACTGAGCAACTGAACTGAATTGAACTGAACGTTGAACCTAAGCTGAATGACTGTTACAGTACAGTGAGACTCACCCACACACAGAGTGGAAATCTTATACCAAAAGTACAAGCCCATATCCTGACTTAACAATGTAGCTTTCCTCAGCCTCCCCTAATTAAGCATAAGAAACCAGTATTATGGACTATGCTGTCTACCTGGAGAAACTTACACGGAAAAGATGAGTCTGTTTTAAGCTGAAGACAGGCAGTAGAGAAGGTACAGTTAAGGACACTGGAGAGAAAAGGACTAAGGGGAAAAGGACCCCAAGAGCAAACAAGGACACTTGAAGGTGACTGATTAAGATGTTAAGGGACTTCACAAAATTTCTACTACCCTATGAAATAGGAGGCAAGTCAACTGCTGACAATAAGGGGAGAAGAACCTGGCGGTAATGATTAAGGATGGGGGTGAACTTGCAAAGAGCCACCAAGGAAAATGAAAATAGATCAGGAACATGGCCTCTATCTGGCTTCTATGTCTGAGTAATATAAAAAAAAAGTATTTACATGGTATCTTTTCTAGGCATATGAACAAGTCTTTAAGGCACAGTCTTAAGGTATCCATTTAGTAAAAAGAAAATATACATGAATCATTTATGATAAAGGAAATCATTTTTAAATGTCTATACTTAGAAAAGAGCAATATGCATAAATAATTTATGATAAAGGTACCATTTTAAAATATGCCTATATTTTCATCCGTTCTTTGTTAGAAATATTCACTACACATACAATACAGAAAAAAATTTATATATACATAAAATAACATTACAATCTTAAAACAAACTCAATGCTTAAATAGAACAGAATACCTTAAGAACAGTTTGTTCCACTACAATACATGTTGCTATGACACCAACTGGATTATATGCCTCTGGTAAATATGGGAGTGATATCAGAACAATGCAGCTCGATTCATATGTATTTTTCCCCTAGTCAAAGGTAGCCAGGATAGCAAGACTACACTTATAACCTTAGACAGAAAACGCGAAAGCTCTCAGCTCAGCTCCTCCAGCTCTGTGTCAAGAATAACTAAAGTGTATACCTGTGCCCAGAGGGAGGGCTGGGCCCCGAGCCCTCCACGGCTCTTAGCTTGTGGCGATCCGCACTTCCCCTGTGCCCACCTTAACAGCAGCCCCTGGCTCAGCGCCTGAAGGCCGCCACTGCCCCTCTTGCCTCTGTACATGTTTAACAGCCCCCGTAACAAACTCCAAGCCACCCAGCTCCCCGCTTGGCTTTCTGAGGACTCCCCACTGAGGCATCAATGATTGACTTGGTTAGCTCTCCAATGAAAAGGTTGCCTAAGGTTTTCCTGATCCAGCCTAAACCTATTTTTACCCTGTTATTTTCAGTGTGAAATTTTATTAAAAGCAAGGTGTTTTAGCAATGCAAACATATGTATTATAGCCCAACTCCTGTAGGTTTATTCATCTAAGTGGAGCCTAAGTGCCTTACCTTTGGAAGCTTGATAGGGGGCTCTTTGGATTCCTCCTCTTCATCACTATCTGATTCTCCGCTCTGCACAGAGTTCTTAGAAGCCGCTGCCAACGATGTTTCCTTTTTCTGCCATTCCAGAACGCAATGGCGTACATTGCAATAAATATTAAATGCAGAAGGATTGCTATGTAGTTTGATATCTGGTATGATTACCGTATTCTCCAAGTTCTCCGACTGAAATACAGGACATAATATTTCAATTCCATATTCCTTTCCATCATCATCACTACTCATTTTTTAAATGAAAAATTAAACATTAGGCTAGATGATGTACAAAAGTCACACAGGTGACAAAGATAATCTAAATCTACTCACTAAGCTTATAGCACTTTTTACTACACTTCACTACTTTCTAAGTAACAAATCAATAACCAATCTGGCAAGGGACAGAAAGGAGCCAGTAAAGAACTTATCAGGAATACCCTTTGAGCCCACAAAGCTTAACTGCCAAAGTTTCAAAGGATACTCCATTTGTTGCTTTTCTAAGGGGCCCCATATATACTGCAGAGTCTCAATGACCTACTACATATGTTGAATTACATTTTGATTTCTTTCAAAAGTAGGTAAAGGGCTTTAAACAGAAATTAGAACTTAAAAAAAAAACCCTTAGTTTTAGTTGATTCCAATTTCATTCTCATTCAGATAATGGTGATGCTGAGAAAACTATGGATTATGGGCACATGCTTCCTGAAAGCTCTCTCTCTTAGCTACAAGGTTGGTGCAAAAGTAATTTTGGTTTTGCATTGTTGAACTTTGTCACACTTGCTGCTTATTTTATGTATTTTAGACTATGGAGATGATGTTACACAAAAAGCGAATTCAAGTGATATTCTTATTTGAGTTCCAAATGGGTCATAAAGCAGCAGAGACAATTTGCAACATCAACAACATATCTGGCCCAGAAGCTGCTAATGAATGAACTGCAGCACAGTGGTGGGTCAAGAAGTTTTGCAAAGGAGACTAGAGCCTTGAAGATGAGAAGCCCAGTGACTGGCCATCAAAAGCTGACCATGACCAACTGAGAGGATTACAGAAGCTGATCTTCTTACAACTAACTACACAAAAAGTTGCCCAAGAACTCAACGTTGACTATTCTATGGTCCATTCTGCATTTGAAGCAAACCGGAAAGGTGACAAAGCTCAATAAGTGGGAGCCTCGTGAGCTGACCGCAAATAAAAAAAAAATCGTCATTTTGAAGTGTCATCTTCTCTCATTCTACACAACATGAACCATTTCTTGATCAAAATGCACTGAACAGCAGATTTTATGTGACAACCAGCTCAGTGCCTGGACCACGAAGAAGCTCCAAAACACTTGCCAAAGCCAAACCTGCACCAAAAAAATTCATGGTCACTGTCTGGTGGTCTGCTGCCCGCCTGATTCACTACAGCTCTCTGAATCCCAGCAAAGCCACTACATCTAAGAAATATGCCCAGCAAACTGATGAGATGCACCGAAAACTGCAATGCCTGCAGCCAGCACTGGTGAACAGAAAGGGGCTAACTCTTCGTGACAACACTTGACTGGATATCACACAACCAATGCTTCAAAAGTTGAACGAACTGGGCTATGAAGTTTCGCCTCAGTTGTCATATTCATCTGAACTTTCACCAACTGACTACCACTTTTTCAAGCATCTCAACAATTTTTCTCAGGGAAAATGCTTCCATAACCAGCAGTACACAGAAAATGCTTTACAAGAGTTCACTGAATCCCAAACACAGATTTGTATGCTACAGGAATATACAAACTTGTTTCTCATTGGCAAAAATGTGTTCCTACTTAGATTAAAAAGATGTGTTTGAGCCTAGTTATGATTTAAAATCCAGGGTCCAAAACTGAAATTACTTTTGCACCAATCTAATATCTGTCTTAACAAGTACTGCAAATCACATCCTTGGTAATTCAATTGTTAAAACTAAATATCCCAGGTCTATTTTGGCCCCGCATTTTATTCATCAGACTCCAACCACATTTTTGAGATCAATATTTACATTATAAATATACAGAACTAGCTTAAGATAGTATACAAAGGAAAATTTGGACAATTAGAGTATGGCTAGGAAGTATCCAAGGAAAATAAAATGAGACATTTTTAGTACCAAGAACACCTGAGTCTCAAAATACTACTTTTCTTCCATAAGTATTATAATTTGGAAAAAACTGAGTACTCCTTGTTAAATAAGTGTACTAAAGTTAACTGATACATAACATGTAACTATGTCTTTCACAGATATTAAAAACAAATGAATATTAGCAATTCAAATCCAACAATATACTCTTAAAAAGATAATATATCACATTCAACTCAAAAACAAGGATGTACAACATTGGAAAAGCAATCCAAAATCCACACTGACAAAAAAAATAAGAGGAAAAAAAATAACACCCTATAAATAAACATGGAAAACACATTTGACAAAAATCAAATACCCATTCATGACAAAAAGCCTAAGTATATTAAGGACAGAAGAGAATTCCAAAACTCGAGTTGAAGGTACCTATGAAATACCCACAGCTAACATAGTAAAAGACTGAATGCCTTCACCCTAAGGCTGTAAGCAAGGCCAAGATACCGACTCTCAGCAATTATACCCAACATTGTGCTAGATCTGCTATCCTCTGCAATCCGTCAAAAAAAAAAAAAAAAAGAAATAAAAGGTATAGTTACAAAGAAAATTATCTCCCAGAAATCAAATGCTTTTATTTGTAAGAGACATAAAAAAGAATCTTAAGTGTGCAGAAAAGAAAAAAACAGTCATTTGCAATAATGTGTGGATTTAGCAAAGTCTAAATATATAAAAATGAGTAATGTATCTATATCCTAGGAGTAAACAGTTAAAATATGTCATTTAAAAAATAGTATCAGTAAAGTTAAAGACTGGGAGAAAATATTTTGCAAACCACATATCTGACAAATGACTGTGCTGTGCGGTGCTTAGTCACTCAGTCATGTCTGACTCTTTGTGACCCCACAGACTGTAGCCCGCCACGCTCCTCAGTCCATGGGGATTCTCCAGGCAAGAATACTGGAGTGGGTTGCCACGCCCTCCCTCCAGGGGATCTTCCCAACCCAGGGATCAAAGTCAGGTCTCCAGGCAGATTCTTTACCATCTGAGCCACCAGGGAAGCCCAAATGACTAGCATCCAGCATACATAAAGAATTCTCAAAATTCAACAAGTGAAAAACAAGCAAGCAAGCAACCCAACTAGAAAATGGGCAAAATACATGAACAGACACGTCATGGAAGAAGATATACAGAGGCAAAGAAGCACAAGAAAAGAAGTTCAATATCATGAGCCATTAGGGAAATACAAATTAAAAAAATAAAATGAGAAGTAGTACACACCTATCAGAAAGGCTGGAATAAAAAATAGTGACATTAACACAAACAGGTGAAGAGGTGGAAAATCTAGATTGCTCATGCATTGCTGATAGTATAAAATGACACAGAGACTAGGAAAAAAGTACAGTTTTTTAGAAAATTAAACATGTACTTACATTATTATCCAGCAATTGCACTCTTAGGCATTTATACCAGAGAAATGAAAACTTATGTTCATACAAACACCAGCACATGAACGTTCATAGAAGCTTTATTCAAGACAAAACTGGAAACAACTCAGATGTCCTTTAATGAGTGAAGGGTTAAACAAAATGCAGTATATTCATGCCATGGAACACTTACTCAGCAATAAAAAGGTGCAAACTATTACTGATATATACCAACAACTTGGATGAAGCTCAAGAAAATTATGCTCAGTGGAAAAAAAGCCAATTCCAAAGGTTACATACTGCATGAATAGATTTATGTAACATTTTTGAAATGACAAATTATAGAAATGGAGAACAGACTTGTGGTTTGCAGAGGCTAGGGAGAGGGTGAAATTTGGAAATGTATTTGTTTACATAAAAGTAGCACAATAGATCCTTACAATTGAACTGTTCTACATCTTCACTGTAATGGTCACAAAGACCCACATATGATAAAACTGATAAAACTAAATACACACAAACAAATGAGTGCATATAAAACTGGTGAAATCTAAATAAGATCCATAGGTTGTATCAATATTAATTTCCTGGTAGTGATATTTATAATACTAGAGTTATGCAACACCTTACCAATGGGATAAAATGGGTAAAGGGTACATAGGATCTCTGTACTATTTCCTAACAATTGCATTCATATCGTAATCATCTCAAATTTTTAAAAAACACATTTGTAAATAACAGCATTTACAATAACATCAAAGATACAAAATAATTAAAGTATGCAAAAGTCCTGGCCACTGAAAACCAAAATAACATCACTGAGAGAAATTAAAAACTTAAGTGGTAAGAGAAACTGTATTTATCAATGAGAAGATTCCATTATCATTAAAATGGCAATTCTTGCCCTCAAACCTACAGATTCAATGCAATTCCAACAAGAATTCCAGAGGCTTTTTAAGAATGGAAATTGACAAGCTGATTCTAAAATTTACATAGAAATATAAAGAACCTAAATTAACTAAAGCAATTTTTTAAAAAAGACCACAGTTAAAACATCTGATCTATTTCAAAACTACTGTATTGAAGACATATGGTATTAGTATAAATATAGATCAATTAAACAAAATAAATTCCAGAAGTAGGCTTACACAAACATAGTCATCTGATTTTTTACAAAGATGCCAGGATAATTCAAAGGAAAAAGGATTCTTTTCAAGAAGTGATGCTGGATCAACTGAATACCAACATGTGAAAAAATGAACATCAGCTTTCATCTCACACTGTATACAAAAATTAACTAGAAATGGATCACAGACCTACATGCAATAGTTAAAACTATACAATCTCTAGAAGAAAATCTACAGACAAAGACCTAGAACACAAAACACACGAATCATAAAAGAAAAATCAATTCTTTAAATTTATAAAACTTTTGCTCTTATAAAGTACTCTACAAAAACAAAAAAGGCAAACCACAGAACAGGAGAAATTATTTGCAACACAGTTGACAAAGGACTCTGATCTAAAATATATAAAGTACCCTGAGAATTCAATAAGAAGAAGACAATTATAAAAAGGGAAGGCAAGAGTTGAATAGACATTTCACAATAAAAAGACATAACTGGTGAAAGGCTTATCATATGATGATGATGATAATGTTCACACATCATTAGTCATGAGAGAAAAGCAAGGTAAAACACCAGTGAGATACCCCTATATCAGAATGACTAAAATTTTGTGGAACTCTTAAAGGGTGAAAGACAGTGGTATCTTTTCAGGAGCATTTTTTCCCCTAGCATATAAACTTTGACCATAATTATTTCATAGGAAATCATTTTAACAGATTTAAAATCATTCTTTTCAGCTATGATTCCAAATGCCCCTTTCTTTTACAAAAAAGAATAAAATCAATGTATTAAAGAAAACAATGACAAATTTTAAAGACTAACAAGATCATGTGTTTGCCAATATATAAAGCCATTAAACTTCTCACACACTATTGGTGGAACAGAAAATGGAATAGTCACTTTGGAAAACAGTTTTCAGTTTCTCAAAAAGCTAAACACCCACCTATTAAGCCACCTGTGAGGAAGTGTTAACACTGAGTTAACACTGTTTATTCTCTATATTTCTCCAAGGGAATCATCACTGTCCCATGGCCAACACCTGGGAATGGAGTCTTTAGAGAGCTTTCTTTATGTTAGGTATTGATGATTCTGTTACATACTCCTACAACAACAGACCTTACCCACTAGCTGGTCCAACCGCTTTGCAGAAATATCAGGACTGACAATGTGAACCTGTCTCACCTGCTGCAGCTGGCTGCATATCAGGATATACCTATGTGACCAGACCCCCACAAAAGTCTCAGATCCTAAGACTCAAGTGAGCTTCCCTGGACAGAAACATTCCACATATACTGCTGTGTTTAACTGCCAGAGAAAAAGCATGGCCTGTGTGCTCAACAAGGAAAGATCAGGAGGCCTACGTCGTTACTCCCTAACCACCAATACATTTATTTTTCCTCCTGCTTACTCTGTACTCCTTGCTGTAATAAATCTTGTAAACTGCTTCTGAGTCTTATGAGTCCTCTCGAAATCAAAGTAATCATTACCTTAATCATCTCAAACCTAAGTATTTACCCTCCCCCCCAAAACAAAAACGTGTACCCACACAAAAGTACACAAATGCTCATAGTGGTTTTATTTGCAGTGGTTGGAAACTGGAAACAACACCAAAATGCCCATCAACAAGTGAGTGAATTAACAAATCGGGATATATACAAACAATGGGATACTAATCAGAAAAAAAAGAAAAAAGGAAAGACTATTAATATATACAAAAACATCAACACAACGAAAGAAGCCAGATACAAGAGTGTACCCAGTATGACCACATTTACATGAAATTCTAAAAAATGAAAACTAATCTACAATGACAGAAAGTGTATCTGCAGTTGCATAGATTCACGGCTGTAACTGGGGGTTGCGGGGGCGAGTGGGGGGTATGGAACGCAGCAGAGGAAAAGGAAAGCCTTAGGGATAATGGAAAGTTTCTAAACCGTGATTGTATTTTTCAAAACTCACAGTTTCAGGTTCTGCCATTAAGGAACCTGATCTAAGATAAATATATTTGATAGCAGGAATTTGAGGAAGTTTCCTGTGTCATGGATTTGACTTCTTTTATAAGAAAGTGAAGTCATTTGCTGGAGAGCAGAATTTATCACAAGTTGGAGGCGAATGGCAAAGGACTGAAAAAGATACAGGAAAAATGGAAGAACTATTTGACCAGAAAATATAAGAAAATAACCTGGCTGTGGACTGCTCACTTGATGCTGGCAATCATGAGGGTACTGCTGTCAATAAACTCTCGTTCAGCTCCCTCGAGCAGGAGGCGCTCACCCGCAGGGAAAGACGGCTGCACATGCGCAGGCCCGAGCTTTCTCGGGGGCCGTGCGCGGGGTCTTTGCCGTGGTGAGCGGGGCCTACTCCAGCCGTGGCGCACGGGCTTCTCACTGCGGAGGTTTCTCCGGCTGCAGAGCGTGGGCTCGAGGCACATGGCTTTAGCGGTGTGGCCCGTGGGCTCCGTAGCTGAAGCCCCCCGACTGGAGAGCACGGGCTCAGTAGTTACGGCACACGGCTTTAGCCGCTCCCCAGCAGGAGAGGTCTCCCTGGACCAGGCATTAAACCCGTGTCTCCTGCACTGGCAGGCAGATGCTTTACCACTGAGCACGAGGGAAGCTCCAGGACTGAGTTTTGTCAGACAAATCCAACAAATGTACAAATGAGGAAAAGGAAGATGTGGCAGTCAGAATAATGGCCTCCAAAAACATCTCCCCACTAATCCCCAGATCCTGTGAGTACATCACCTTAGATGGTAAAAGGGAGCCTGCAGATGTGTTTAAGAATTCTGAGATGGGGGGAGTTATTATGGATTATTGAGGTAGGCCCAATGTAATCCCAAGTGAAAGTTGCTCAGTTGTGTCCGACTCTCTGCAACCCCATGGACCATAGAGTCCATGGAATTCTCCAGGCCAGAATACTGGAGTGGGTAACCTTTCCCTTCTCCAGGGGATCTTCCCAACCCAAGGATCAAACCCAGGTTTCCCACATCGCAGGCATATTCTTTACCAGTTGAGCCACAGGGAAGCCAATATAATCCCAACAGTTTATATAAATGGGAGAGGGTGGCAAGACATTTGGAGAAAGAAATATAACCACAAGAAAGGGTAAGAGTAGTGTAGCATGAGAGACTCAACCAACAACTACTGGCTGTGAAGATGGAAGGAAGCAGAACCCAAGGAATGCAGGCTCTAGAAGCTGGAAAAGGCAAGGGAAGGAATTCTCTCCTAGAGCCTCCAGGAAGAGCACAGTCTTGCTGACACTTTGATGGTAGCCTAGTGAGACCATCCACTTGAGACTTTAGACTTCCAGAACTGTAAGATAATTTGTGCTGTTTTAAACCAAATATAAAATATAAAGTTTGTTATAGCACCTATAAAGAATACAGTAGATTAAGCAAGAGTTTTTCTAAAAATACTATGGTATCTATACCAGATAAGAAGGAAAGTAAATGAAGGAGATAGCTAATGGAGAAATGGAGGGGCCAATGAGAGCAATAAAGAAGATGAAGTAGTATAGCTAAATAGCACTTAAAAAGTAATTTTTACAGAAAGAAGGTGGATGAAAAAATAGTTGAGAAATAGTAACAAAGGACAGAGACTACCACCACCACTTTATACACTCATCATTAACAGGAAATGCTTCCTACTCATCTTTGCATCCCAAATACCCAGCACAAGGTCTGCAGAGAGTCAGTAATTAAAGTTAAGGAGTAACTGAATGAAGTTTTTTTTAATATCATTCTTATCACAAGCTGCTCCTAAAAAGTAGATAGAAAACCTAAAGGCCAACAGAAAAAAGATAAATTATTAAGGAAACAAAGCTAGTTAGAGACAGAATTGAAAGAGAAGAAAGACTTTGACTTTTATCTCTTCCTAGATATCACATGCCACCACTTTTAGGAAAATCAACAAATGAAACCTTAAAAAGGACTTTAAAAGATTTTCAATATTCCCATATTCAGACTCTGCACATAGCACCAAAAAGTGGAAAAGGGGTAGAGATTGTAAATCTGAATGACTATGTATAAATATTCGTTAAAGGTTTCCATAAATCAAGATAGTAAGAATACTCTCCACTTGAGGAAATGGCAATGCACTCCAGCTGGAAAACCCCATGGATGGAGAAGCCTGGTGGGCTACAGTCCATGAGGTCGCAAAGAGTTGGACACGACTGAGCGACTTCACTTTCACTTCCCTCTTCTGTTCCCAAAACACAAGTAGTAAGATGTGATACCTTGAACATATATTATTTATCTGCGCACACAGTAACAGTTTCCTTAGGACAACCACATTCTACATAGGCTGTTCATCAGGGTGCTCACCCACCATCCATTACAAGGTTACAAAAGTAACTCAGAATCTAACCAAAGTATCCCATTTTCAAGATCAAAGTGAATAATGCAGGTCAATTAAAAACCCTATCCGAGATTTTCTGCCACAACTAATAGAAGAAATTGCCTTTTGCCTAAAGGAAATAAAGTTGGAGCGGCCAGCAGCCTTAGTCCTTAGCCACAGGCAATAAACCCACACTCAGAGCAAAACAGAAGCAAGAAGATTCGATGATATTATTATAATCCCTGGGTCCAAAGGATCAATTCCATCCCCTATTCTTTTATTTTTGGTTTACTACTTCAAAGCAGATTTCTTTCAGCTACAGGAGCAAGAACACTCATTAAAAAGGGCAGGAAACAACTGTCTATAGAACTTAAATATGCAATACAACCCAAGCTAAGTAACTGTTTCTATAACCAAAAGTAGAGCTCCTCAGAAATCATAGTTAGGATTTCTCTCTTCCTCCTGTCCATTAGAAAAGAGACTCTTTTATAGAAAGTGAAATGTTTAAGAAAAAACTAGGTGGATTTTATAAAGAAGAAATCTGCATTAAGTAGGAAAACGGATCCTTGATCTCTTAAGGTACCACCAAGTTCAAATATTCTCTATTACCTTTGCTTTTGTACAGCCACCAACAGTCAAAAGAAGTTCAGAACAATACACACGCACCAATATACTCTCTAATTCATAATGTATGCATACGTATACGACAAACTTGAAACCAAGTCCCAACTCACAAGCCAATTTCAGTCGGTTTCTAGTACATGCAGTCAGAATGAAAAACAGAAGAGAAACAGATATTCTCCCCCAAAGGACTGACCAAAGATAACAGGAATAAATAGTAAACAATTTTCAGTTTCCAAATAATAACTTGCAGGTCTCCGGTCAAAAACGCCAAAAAGATACAATTAAACAGTGTGATCAAATGATAAGGGGCTTTAAATATTACTTTAGTGCACAGAAATGATTATACTCATATCTTATTGCTTTTATTGAAGTAGTTGATGTACAACATTATATAAGTTTCAGGTGAACAACATAGTGATTCACAATTTTTAAACATTATATTCCATTTACAGTTATAAAATATTGGCTGTATTCCCTGTGTTGTATTATATATCCTTATAGCTTATCTATTTTATACATAGTAGTTTGTACCTTTTACCTTTCTAGCTTTTGTATTTTTATTCAAATTATTGTATGAAAAAGTCCTTATTCCTTATAAATTACTAACAGTTTTACCTTGCTTCTAGTCTTCACTTTTGATTTGCTCTTCTGTTTTCTTTTCAACTTCTTCTTATTTAAAATTTTCTTATTCCTAAAAATTTTAAAAAAAATGGAATATAAGAATGATGGAAGTTCATGTTTAGAATATATAAAGCTATTAAAAACAGGTACGCCCAGAATTATAAAACGACATATACTCTAGGTGTACATACAAGATACTAACATACAACAGAGCTATTGACAAGACAGCACAATACTGGATAGCTAAGAAATATATGTTATACTTTGAAAATATTTTCTAAAATTAAAAAATGTAAAAAGGCATTAAATGAAATTGTTAACACTTTATTCCACAGCAGGGCAGCTAATAAATATGTTATGTTTCCTTCCCAGAAAATTTAGTAGTAGTAGTGGGGACTACCATGCAATACAGCTCAGGAGTCCATTTTTACTAACTCACTCTAAGAAAACCCCAACTCTTTGTAGTAGTAGGGACTACCATGCAATACAGCTCAGAAGTCCATTTTTACTAACTCACTCTAAGAAAACCCCAACTCACACACCCCTCATACACGGCACCCAGGATTTCATCACCTCGCAGCCCTAAGATCAAATCACCCTTTAAGCAAAAGAAAGTCCCTTAGTGACTTTGAGGGAAAAAATGTGGCAAAGAATAAGAATTATAGTGGAAGAAATAAGAATCAAGGAGCATGTTTTATTTTCACCTCATTTAATATTTTTCATGTCTACCTTGTTGAAGTGCATACTGCCAGGTACTAAAAACAAGATGAAAAAGACAGTTCTTGTCCTCAAGGAACTCTGAGACTGAATGGAAATCACAGCTGAAAGACCCAACAGGATGCTACTGCTATAACAAAGACAAACGACGAAGAGGAAGAGGCGATGGGAAGGAGGAGGAGGAGACCCTAGGTGCCGCACAGGTCAGGTCCTTAACATCTGGTAACTAACGCAGTGCGACCAAAACAAAGACTGTAAGGCTAGGTCACTTGGAGCCAGGAATGTCATTCACAAAACAGAGAAATCAAAGGGAAGAATTAGTTCGCAAAAGGAAAAAGTAAGTTTGATTTTGAAATGTTTGAATTCAAGATACTAAAATGTCAACAAAATACACATGAACAAACATATGAAGACTTCACGCTTCAGCTTCATACTTTAAACTAACCACAAAATCTTATTAGATATCATAAATAGTTCTTAAATCTGTCTACATCAGCTCTACTGATGATAAGCTAATAATCTAAGTTACCACTACTTCCTGCCTGGACCAGTGTAAAAACGTCATAAAATCAAAAAAAACTTGCCTAAAACTTCATGCAAATCCATGTCTCATATAAGAACTCGGTCAACTTAAAAAAAAAAAATGAATAGATAATTCTCCCACTACAAACTCTATCAATATGTTCTCAGTTCTTTTCCATAAAGACCAAAAGCACTGACCCGGTTTAAAAGATTCTCTACCAAGATCTGACTTGCCTCATTTTGCATCCTTTTCCAACTTGTTCATCACATTCCAGCCACAAGGACTATTCTTTCAGCTGTTTGAATCTGCTAGGCTCCTTAGGGCTCTCATGAAGTCTTCCTGGAATTTTATCCCACATCTCTTGCTAGCTAACTCTTACTCATCTCTGAGGCCCCAGTGTAAGTGTCACTCACTCAGAAAGGTCCCAGACGGGGCTAGTTTCCCTAATATGGACTTTCATTTCATCTTACACTTGTGTCTCATCACGTAACCTACAACTGCAATTATGTTAGAGTTATCTATTTAGTGCTGCACTTGCACCAAGAAGTCAGCTTCAAGAGTTCAGAGGCCACACCGTTCTTGCTCACTACTTCGACATCTTTGCTCGGAAAAGTGTCTGAGATAAAGTACTCAAACTACTTTAAGAGAAAATGGGAGGAAGGAGAGGCCAGGGAGAAAAGAATTTCAGAGCTACAGCTATCAACCAGTCTTGGAATAAAATAAGGGGAGTGTCAAGGATGGACTCATCGATATGCCAGTACATTTAAAGGATATCTAGCCAGAAATGCCCTTTAAGGAATTATCCATGCAATTATTTTCCTCCAATTTTCGTGCAATGGAAATCACGTACGCACATGGGATTTCCCCACCACAGAATGCTACAAAAAACAAGAGAAAGAGAGTAACAGTATCAAGCTCTACCCGTGGATAGACAGACCTGCTCACACAATCTACTTGACTGTGGGCAAAAACCATCTATTTCAACATTTCCCCTCTTAGCACCTACATCAGTCTCTGACACATCACGGATGTTCAAGAAATACTAAACGAATAAACAAGGTGATGAAAAGTAGTGAGTATTTCTCATGTGTGGTTTAGAAAATCAACTTTCCTTTATATTCAAGTTTATGTAAGTGGAATCAGTTATTTGATCAAAAGAAATAAGTAAATATTAAAAGATTAACCCCTTATATACAATTTAGAAAAGCATCAAGGCTCATTCAAAAACCAATCATCAGAGAAACAGAATATATATATATACATATATATGTGTGTGTGTGTGTCTACATATATATATCTCCAAATTAAGATGGATTTCCTGAAGCCTATTTATCACGGACTTAAATTTTCCAAAGCATACACCAACACTTTTGTCTGTTTTGTATAATGGACTTCCTTAAAGTTCAAATGACTTTATATGTATTCCTAAAATATTTTTATGCACTTAGCATCTAATTAGTTATAACAATTTTAATAAATCTGGACCCATCAATTCTGAATATACACATCATCTGATGCTTTCCCCAAATCCCCACAAATTGATTTTATTGTGTTTTTTGTTGATGTGGCTTGTTTTAGAAGTAGACGGTTGTCCAAAAAACCTATTAAAAAGCCAAAAATTATAGATAGGAAATCTGTGTTCAACTTAGAAAATAAAAATGCTATTTATTAGTAATACAACATCCTACTATATGACTGCATTTCAGAACTAAGTTTAAACTTTTCATGGTATCTAAGGATGGATAGACAAAAGAAAAACTCTAGAAAAAAAGCCTTACACATTAACATTTCACCATGGAATTTTTGATGATTTAGGACTTTAAATCTTAAATCAATAGGAGCTTAATGAAGAATGTCTGGAATTGGTACTGTAAGATTTTTAGTCTTCTTACAAAAAGAACCTCATACCCATGAGATTTGGAAGAATTATGGGTGGTAATGAAAGGCAAAGGTTATTAACATGCTTTAAATATTTATTTTAAAATATTTACTTTAAAGATTCCAAAGAAAAAATTCTCTTAATAGCTACCAGTTCAATAAAACCAAATACTTCTGCAACAAGAACAAAGAAATTTTGCAAGTTGTTCCACGTTACATATCATTAGTTTCTATATCCATTTAATACTAAGTCTATTTTCTAACAAAACAAAAATCAGCCATAATTTTATATAACTTCACTAACTCTAAATCTGTTTCTCTGTTTGCAAAATAAAAGGTTGAAGGAGATTATCTCTGAAGTTCCTTCTAACTCTAAAATGCTACTATTTAAATAAGTCAAAATTCAAAGAACATATGGAATAGGAGGGTTTCAATCATTTGTTCAATTTCCCTTAGAAATGAGAAGTGAAAAATTCCTGAGTCTATATGGTCTGAGACATGAATAAGCAAAAAAAAATTTTTTTTTAAAAAGGGCCAGATGGCAAATATTTTATGTTTTGTGGGCCGTAAGATCTCTGTTACAACTGCTCATCATCTGCTAACATGAAAGCAGTCACAGACAACACAGTAATGGATTAGGTGGTCGTGGTGCTAGTGGTAAAGAACCTGCCTGTCAGTGCAGGAGACGCAAGAGACACGGGTTCGATCCCTGGGTCAGGAAGATCCCCTGGAGGAGAAAATGGCAACCCACTCCAGTATTCTTTCCTGGGAAATCCCATGGACAGAGGAGCCTGGTGGGCTACAGTTCATGGGGTCACAAAGAGTGACCTGACTTAGCGACTGAGTGTCTAACAATCTAACTGAGATTTCTGAATACTGAAATTTGGATCTCATACAATTTTCATGGGCCACAAGACATTTTTCTCCTTTGACTGACTGACTGATGTGTATCTGTTCATTTTAAAAATGTAAAAACCAGTCTTAGCTCACAAGGCGTACAGAAAAGGAACTGAGCTGCATTTGATCTGTGGCCCACAGTTTGTTGACCCTGGCCTAGAGTATATTTTGATAAACAGACTCTTATCAGAAGAAAAAATATAACTATTAGTATGCAACACAGATAAAACTATTCAAAACATCACTATGCTTATACAAATAAGCACTTTGAAAATTATCTGCCTTTTCTTTTTGCAAAGATAAACTCCTGACTTTCACTTCTATTTTACTAAAGAAAGATACCAGATAGGAGCAAGTCATTGCTTTTCCTTCAAAAACTGGACTAACACAAGAAAGGTCTGGAAGCAACAGGGGGACTCGATGAATCCAGATACGGACGAGCACTTCCCAGAAGAGCTGAGATCACTGGCATCTTCCTGCATGAGGGCATTTGCAGACTGTGGGTATAAGTGAGGACTGAATTCACTAAAGGAAACCAAAACTATGGTGCCTTAGATGTCTGCAGGGGCTGGGATGACAGACTGGCATCTAGAAAAGCTCCAAATACATATCCAGGACATCTGAGAGTACATCTGCTTAGTGACAGGGCACTCCAGAAAGAAATGAAGGGGCTGAGGGTAGGGTCAATGTCCCACCGCTCTCAGCAGCTGGAGGAATCTATTCAATCTCTGATTTGAACTGAGGCAGCCAATACCTCACCCTATCTGTCTTACACAATAAAAAACAATCCTTATCATCTGAAATAAATGCACTGTTCTTTTACATAAAATGTGAGATATAAAATAAACATATGAAGAAACATCCAAAGAAGCAAAATAATGTGACAGTCAAGAGAAAGACAGTCAGGTAGACTCAAGATTACCCAGACACTGTGAGGCAAGGACTTGACCTAGATGCAGAGATGAACAAAATGGATGAAATGATGCAATTTTCAACATTTAAAGAAAAAGCCAAGTGGACTTCCTGGAACAGAAAAATCAATACCTGAAATTAAGAACTTGTCAGAAGACTCTAAGAGCAGAACAGAGCAGAGGAAGACAGAATTCACTGACTCGCAGCCAAGCCAAGAAAAAATATCATCCAAACTCAAGCACAGAGAAAAGAATGTGATGAACAAAGGAGTATGAAACATGTGAGACATAGCCAAACTGTCTCATATTCATGTAACTGCAATCTCAGAAAAAGAGAGAAAATAAAGAATGGAACAAAACCAATATGTGAGGAAACAACTGATGATACTTTTACAAAAGTAAGGGAAGAAATCAACCTAGAGATTCAAGAAATTTGGGGAATTCTAAGAAGGAAAACACAAAAGAAAACCACATCTAGACATACTGTTTGACACAGTCAAACTGCTGAGATAAAGGAGATAGAGAAAGTTTTAAAAGTAGCCAGAGGGGGGGAAAACAAAACATTTGAAGACTGACAGCTTCTGATTTTGGTGCACTTAAAAGTGCTGGGGGTGGGGGAAAGATGGGAGGGTTAGCAACCTAGAATTATGTATCTATCAAACATATCCTTTAAAAATGAACACAAAAATAGGGCTTATCTCTAGTGGTCCAGGGGTTAAGAATCCACTTTGCAATGCAGGGCACACCGGTTTGATCCCTGGTCCTGGAAAATCCCACATGCTGTGAAGCAACTGAATCTGAGCACCACAAATACTAACCACGGCTCTCGAGCCCCAAGAACCGCATTTCCTGAGCCCTCGTGTGGCAGCTACTGAAGCCCGTATGCCCTGGAGCCTGGGCGCCAGACAAGAGAAGTCACCACGATGAGAAGCTCTTGCACAGCAACTAGAGAACAGCTCTCCTGTTTGCTGCATTTAGAGAAAAGACAGCAATGAAGACCCGGCACAGCCAATAAATAAATATTTTTTATAATGAAGAAAAAATAGAGATGATTTCAGATCCACAGAAGCGGACATAATTTCCCATCAATACACCAATACTATAAGAAGTACGAAAGAAAAGACTCCCTTTAAAAACTGCAACATCAAAATTTTAAATAAAAGGACACAGACTAAAAGTAAAAGGATTGCAGAAGATATATCCTGCACACACTCACTGGCCTCTCCAAAAAACCTAGTGTGGCAATATACTTGATGAAGTAATTTTTAAGGCTAAAAGTGTTGTCAGAAAAAAAAAGAAAAAGTGCTGTCAGAGATGAGCAGAACATTTCACAATTCTGTAAAGTCCATGCAGTAGAAGACACAAAAATCCTAAATGTGAATGCGTATAACAGCAACAGCACAGCTTCAACACATGAAAGAAAAACTGAGAGAAAGAAGAAAATACAAATCCACAGTCACAAGATCAGAATTTAACATCTCTCTATCTAACTGATAGAACAAATAGAGGACAAAACAGTATGCACATAGGAAGATGTAAAACCATGATTAATCAACTTGACCTAATTAACAGACATAGAAAATCACATCCAACAACTGCAGAATGTGTATTCTTTTTTAAGGACAATAGCCTATTTTCCAAAATAGATGATATGCTGGGCCACAGACCAAGCCTCAACAAATTTTTAAGGACAATAATCACAAAAAAATTAAACTATAAACCAACAACAGAAAAAAAAAACTATGAAATTCTCAAATATTTGGAAATCTTAAAAAACAGATTTCTAAATAACCTACGGATCAAAGAGCTATAATGGAGACCTTACAATGGAAATTAGAAAATATCTTCAATGGAATAAAAAGTAAACATGATATATCAAAACTTGGGGAATGTCACTAATGCAGTACTTTGAGAAAACACATAGTTTTTTGCATACAAATGCATTCGATGAAAAAAGAAACTGAAAGTAAATGATGTAGGCTTACAACTTGAGAAACTAGAAAGAAGAGAGCCAATTTACTGTAAAGAATGTAGAAGGAGAGAAATTAAAATAAGAGCAAGGATCAGTGAAACAGGAAATCAAGGAGTCAAAACTGGTTCTCTGAATAGATTAATAAATCTAATAAATTTCTAGCAAGATTGGTCAGGAAAAAATAAAACCACACATTACCCATGTGAGAAATAAATAAGGAAGGGGACATTACTACAGACACTGCCCCTAAATTTCACAACTTAGGTAAAAGGACAAAATAACTTCTCAACACTACACAAGGAAAAAACACAATGTCTGAGTGGTCTTGTGTCTGTTAAAGAAACTAAATCCCTAGTCAAAACCTTCCCACAAAGAAAACTACACTCAAATGGCTTCAGCAGTGAATTCCTCCAAACACAGAATTCGCTGGTACAATCTTTCAAATATCAGTCTTAGACTAATTCTTCCAGAGATTATAGAAAGAAAAAAAACATTTCCCAGCTCATCTTACGAGGCTAGCATAATTCTGATACCAAAGTCTGAAAAAGACACTTTGAAATAAGAAAATATCAGGCCAGTGTCTCCCATGAACATAAAAGCAAAAATACTACATAGCAAAAAAGTGGAAACAACCCAAATGTTTATCAGCTGATAAACAGATTAAACAAAATGTGGCACATGCATATAACAGAATATTATTCAGCCATAAAAAAGAATGCAGTAGACACATGCTACAATCTGGATAAACCCTGAAAACATTATGCTAAATGAAAAGAAGCAAGGGCCACAAAAGATTACAAACAGTATGATCCCATTCAGATGAATGTCCAGATCCATAGAAACAGTAAGTTGCTTACTCAGGTTGCTAGGGGCTGATGGAAAGGTGACAGGGAATGACAACTAAAGGATACAGGATTTACTTGCAGGGTGAATAAAAATGTTCCAGTTGCACAATGTTGTGAATATACTAAAAATAACTGAATTAAATACCTTAAAAAGTTCCATTTTATGGCATGTAAACTACATATCTCAATAGAAAAATATGAGGAAAAAACGCCACTGACCTAAAAATAATTTCAGTGTCCATCAACATATAAAAAGGATAATAAATAAAATGCCAAATTTATTTTTTAAAGTTTCTCCTTATGCTGAATAAGGGAAATAAGGGAGAAATATGATCATTTCAACAGAAGCATTATTTTATGAAACTCAATAACTATTTGTGATGAAATGCTTCAGTAAACTAAGAAAAGAAGAGATGTTACTAATCTGATTAAGATTATCAACAAAAAACCTACCGCTAACATTATACTTCATTATACTCAATAATGAAAACTTAAATACTTTCACAAAGTACAGGGGAAAAAATAAGAATTTACACTATTACCACTTCTATTTAATACTGTATTGGAAGTCAGTAAGTCAAGCAAAAGAAATAAAAGTCATAATGGTTGAAAAGGAAAGAGCAAAGCATTATTATTTGTAAATAACATAACCATATTTATAGAAAATGTAAAATAATCCACAAATAAAGATTTAATAAATGAACTATCACGGTCAGTAAATACAAGACCAATTTTTAAAAATCAACTAATTTATAAAACACCATATGTAAATTGAAGCTTCTCTATAGAAGCCATACTTATTTCTTCTGTGTAATTAATGTAATGACATTCTCATTGTGTTCATGCATCGCTGAATAAATTAGGGCAGGATAGTAATCTGATTACTAAGTAGAAAACTTTTATTTACTTAACTTAGGCTGATAATTAGTAATAAGAACAGAGATTTTAATAGTTAAAGTTGGTCTAGGAGAGAAATGCAAACAGACTTCCTACACAGCTTCAGTCTCTTGATTTTTATCTCCAAGTCTTTAGATCGGGATAGGAGTCTTTAGGTTGGGAGGTCTTTAGGTTGGAGGTAGGGCTTCCCAGGTGGCATTAGTGGTAAAGAACACGCCTGCCAATGCAGAAGATGTAAAAGACAAGACGCAGGTTTAAGCCCTGGGTCTGAAAGATCCCTGCAGGAGGGCATGGCAACCCACTCCAGTATTCTTGCCTGGATAATCTCACGGACAGAAGACCCTGGTGGGCTACAGCCCATAGGGTCAGAAAATTGGAAGAGACTTAGCATGCAGGAGTGGGAGGGAAGGGTGGGGAGGGGTAAGGCTAGGCAGTGAGCAGAGCAGCATAAGAAAAGGAGAGGCTGGGAGTAGAGTGAGGCAGGAAAAGACTGAAACACTAAGACTTTACTAGAACAGGCCTCATGAAAACTTATAATCCAGGCAAATGGAGCCCAGGTGGGCGAGCACAGCTTCAGCCATGAAGCAACTCCAAAACTTTCTGAAGACAATTCATTCATCCTAGGACTAAGAGAGCCACAGAAGGGTCACGAGAGTCAGCAATCACGCAGTCAGGCACACAAAGATACACGGTATCATTAGAGGGAATTAGCAAAAAAAGACAACAGAAAGACAAACTTCAGAAGAAATTCTGAGACACAACTATGCTTACCAAGCTTAAATAAAAAACTAGCTTAAAAATATCTACAGGGTATGGAAACCGTAGTACACTTGAAAAATAATCAAATTCAACTCCCAGACATGAAAAAAAACTGCAGCGAAAGCAGTGAGTGACAGCATATGAGACATGATAAAGATAGAATTTGAAGAGATCAGAAAAAATTACAATTCAGACAGAAAGATAAAAAGGGGTGAAAATATGTCCCTGAGACCTCTTCCAAAACTGAAATCTTTTTCAAGCCCGTTCATCCCGAGAGACAGCACTTGCCATAAGGACACCCTTCTTCCCATGCTCTGGACCTCATCTCATACACTCTGTGGGATTTTGCTCAACCACTTACACCTTTCCTTTGTTCATTCTTTAATCTCTCACTTCTACGGCTTCTAACCTATTCACCTCCTCCAGTTTAAAAATAAAAAAAGTTTCAAATGGTTCTCTACCCGCTTCCCTCTCCATCACCACATTTCTTGAGAACAACTGTCTCACAGTCTCTTGCGATCAAGCTCCTACACCTGTATGAGACTTACCAACATCACAAACTTTCTTGTTGCCTACTGCATTTCTTATCTTCAGTCTTCATCCTTTATATTCTATGTATGAGTACTGTCAAACAGTCTACTTCTTTAAACACTCCCCTACCCTCAGCTTCTTGGAGAACCTCTATTTTAGTGTTCTATCTTCCCTTGATGATAGTTGTTTCTCCTTCAGTATTAGCTCCTTTTTCTTCCTTTTCCTGTCCCTTAAATCTTTAGCATATATATTACTTCTCATGAGTTATCCATTCTAATCTATATGTATTTCTGTACTGGTAACTCACATTGTTTTCAATAAGCTATAACAACATTAATAATAGCTACTGAGAGGTCACACACATCATCAGAATGGCGGTCTAGAGCCAGTAACTTTCTCTGAAAATAAACATCCATCAGAAAACCTACCACTTTTCACCCTGATGTGGTGGGCCACTTCAAAATCCCATCACTACCTATTTAGCTCGGAGCACATAATCTAACTCTTTACTTGTTAATTGCTAAAAGACACACCATTTGGAATGTATGGATACTACTCCCTTTACTTTCCACCTTAAAATAACATCTATGAGGGCCTTACTCCATTAATGCCTTCATTTTCTCTTTTTTGCTCATCATTCTTGCCATTCTCCCTTAGTCTACCAGGTTAAGAGGACAGAATTCAGACACATATGGCATAGGTTCAATGCAAGCTCTGTCATCTATTAGCTCTGTGATCTTGGGAAAGTTAACTAAGTTCTCTGGGTCTCACCTGTCTCATCTGAAAAATAGGATGAAAATAGTACTTATCTCATTAGATTATAAAGCACTTAAAGTTATGCTTAATATTCAGTTCAGTTCAGTTCAGTTGCTCAGTCGTGTCTGACTCTTTGCGACCCCATGAATCACAGCATTCCAGGCCTCTCTGTCCATCACAAACTCCCAGAGTCTACTCAAACTCATGCCCATCGAGTCAGTGATGCCATCCAGCCATCTCATCCTCTGTCATTCCCTTCTCCTCCTGCCCCCAATCCGTCCCAGAATCAGGGTCTTTTCCCATGAGTCAACTCTTCACATGAGGTGGCCAAAGTACTGGAGTTTCAGCTTCAACATCAGTCCTTCCAATGAACACCCAGGACTTATCTCCTTTAAGATGGACTGGTTGGATCTCCTTGCAGTCCAAGGGACTCTCACGAGTCTTCTCCAACACCATAGTTCAAAAGCATCAATTCTTCAGCGCTCAGCTTTCTTCACAGTCCAACTCTCACATCCATACATGACCACTGGAAAAACTGTAGCCTTGACTAGATGGCCCTTTGTTGGCAAAGTAATGTCTCTGCTTTTTAATATGCTATCTAGCTTGGTCATAACTTTCCTTCCAAGGAGTAAGCATCTTTTAATTTCATGGCTGCAGTCGTCACCATCTGCAGTGATTTTGGAGCCCCCAAAAATAAAGTCTGACACTGTTTCCACTGTCTCCCCATCTATTTCCCATGAGGTGATGGGACCAGATGCCATGATCTTAGTTTTCTGAATGTTAAGCTTTAAGCCAACTTTTTCACTCTCCTCTTTCACTTTCATAAAGAGGCTCTTTAGTTCCTCTTCACTTTCTGCCATAAGGGTAGTGTCATCTGCATATCTGAGGTTATTGATATTTCTCCCGGCAATCTTGATTCCAGCCTGTGCTTCTTCCAGACCAGCGTTTCTCATGATGTACTCTGCATATAAGTTAAATAAGCAGGGTGACAATATACAGCCTTGATGTACTCCTTTTCCTATTAGTAAGTGCCAAACAAATATTATTTCTTTTTGTTCACCATGCTGAAGTATCTACCTTGGTTTGGGTTTCTCCAAAAGCAGACATGATTCAAGGATTCAAGTACAAGTGGCTGTTTGAGAGGTGATCGGGGGGAAAACACTGACAGGGGAAATCAGAAGTGAGATAGGGAAGGGAAGGCAGTCAAGAAAGAGTGCATTATTAAGCCAGTTACCTTGATGAGCACTAGAATGTGACCTTACTGGAGAACTCAACTAGATGGCATAGAACATGGCTCAGTTAACCCAATGGAGAGATGTGAAAGTGAGGTATTTACCCACCACATCCCTATCCATCACTGACCTAAAGTCTTTCTGATGGTGCTAACTCCCTGGCATTTCTGACTTGCCCTGCACACAGTCCAAGTATGTCTCTATGGCCAGTAATTACGAAAGTTCTCAGGTAGAAATTCATACATGCAGCAGACAGGATAGAGATGAAAGCCAGACATACGACTAGGACACTAAGAACATCTGCTACAGTGTCTGTTATCCAAAAGACAGATTAATTCTTTGTCCTCTTCCTCAAGTTACCATCTTCTTTTTTTCCCTTTAAACGCTCATTTCTAAATGCTGTGCTTCCTTTTCCACCTAACCTCAACCACTTTCCTACTTTTCTCAGCCTTCTGGAAAAAGGAGGTGAATGGGTTTGATCTCTTAATGATTATGATCTTAATTATGATCTCTTAATGTCAACTTCAGGATAATGTCTCGGGCATCACGCATGCTCATCAGGAACCTTTGAATATATTGCACTTAATGTATTTGAGACAGGACTGAGACACTCCTAACAGAAGACTTTTCAAAGTATAGGTCTAGAAACCAAGAGAAAGGTTTCAGCTACAAACTACAGACCAGGAAGCCCAAAATGATTAGGTAATTATTGAAATCACAGGACTGGCTGAAACAACCAACAAAGAAAATTTAGAGCGAAGGGTATCAAAAATGGCCTTTTAAGAAACTAGCTCTTCCTTCCTCCCTTACTACCTAGAAGGCATCATTATTTCTGTATTTGATGTCTAGTCACAGGCTATACCTATCATTCTTTCACCATCCATCTAACACCAAAATGTCTCTCAAAACTGTTCTATTCCATCTATTCCCACTGCCTTCTCTCAGGTTTCATCATCACTCGTCAGAATGACTGCAGTCACTTTTTTAAAGGCAGCTAGCCCTGCTTTGGGGACCTATCTTTTCTCTCCATTTACAGTGCTACTAGAGATATTCTTAACAATTGGAAGTTTAACTCTATCACTACTGTCCAAATAAGGCAATACACAGAAGACAGAATACACAGTACCGAGAATACACAATACACTGAAGCCCAGTCCTAACATATCTTTCAGTCTCTTCCCTTACACTCTACCCTTATTCTCACTCACCCAGTTCCCCCACACTTCTGTTATTGCCAATATCTGTATTTTACACTTCTTTGATTTTACCTCTATATTCACAATGTAACTGCAGCAACTATAACTGTCTACACCTCAGGAGTCAGCAAACTACAGCCTGCAGCCCAAATCTAACCTGCTACCTATTTTTGTAAATACAATTATACTGGAACACAGTCATGCTTCCTTGTTTAAAAACTGTCCATGGCTGCTTTCAAGCTGTAACAACACAGTTGCAACAATTGCAAGGGAGATTGGACAGCCTGAAAAGCCTCAAGTATTAGTAAATGGCCTGTTACAGAAGAAGTCTGCTGGTCCTTCACCCATAAGACAATATCAAGCAGCCTCATGTGTGTTTAAGTGAATTCCCAGAAGGAAATGAGAGAGAGAGAGAGAGAGAGAGAGAGCGCGCGCGAGAGACTAGGTTTGAAATAATAATACTAGAGGAAATAAAGGCCACAATGTGTCAAATTAAACAAAAATTATATTGTACAGATCTAAGAAGTTCAATAAACACCAAACACATGAAAAACACACACTAAGAAAAAACATATTTAGGAAGAGCATGGTCAAATTGCTAAAAATAAAAAATAAGGAGAAAAGTCTTTTTTTTTTTTCATTTATTTTTATTAGTTGGAGGCTAATTACTTTACAATATTGTAGTGGTTTTTGCCATACATTGACATGAATCAGCCATGGATTTACATGTGTTCCCCATCCTGATCCCCCCTCCCAATCAGCAGACGAATGGATAAGAAAGCTATGGTACATATACACAATGGAATATTACTCAGCCATTAAAAAGAATTCATTTGAATCAGTTCTAATGAGATGGATGAAACTGGAGCCCATTATACAGAGTGAAGTAAGCCAGAAAGATAAACACCAATACAGGACACTAATGCATATATATGGAATTTAAAAAGATGTTAACGATAATCCGATATGCAAAACAGAAAAAGAGACACAGATGTACAGAGGAGAAAAGTCTTAAAAGCACCCAGAGAAGGAATCCTGATGCCAGTACAGTGGCATAAACCAAACACAGCCTGTCTTTCATGCTGCTTACAACTATAAACTTTGGGCAAAAGACAAGACAGAAAAAGAAAAAAAAACTTACTTGAGGACTCTGAAAAGGAAACAAAAGACTGTGGGAGGTAGTCAAATTTGGAAAAGTGACCCAGAGGACAGTGAGCTTCACAGCCTGGCTACCTGTTCCTCTTTTCTCTAACAGCTTTGCTCTAAGACCAGGAAGCAACCACTGCATACAGAGAGCAACAACACAGAAGTTAAACCTCCAAGAGAAACCCTACATTTCTGGCCACAGGAACTGGGGAAAGGAGCTGCTGCATGCTGGAGAATGTGGAGAAAATCCTGGAAGGGCGAAGGAGGGAGAAAGGGATTCTCTAATCCTGTCTACAAAGTCAACACAATCTTGGGCTTGCTCTGGAGTCGCACGGTGTTAAGATAGACCCCAACGAACACAGCAAAGGCTCTGAGAGCTGAAAACCATCACCCACAAAAGGCAAGATCAAATCTGCCATCTCGAGCTAAATGGGTTAAAAGTGAAAGTGTTCGTTGCTCAGTTGTGTCCAACTCTTTGCAATTCTGTGGACTGTAGCCTGCCAGGCTTCTCTGTCCATGGGATTTCCCAGGCAAGAATTCTGGAGTGGACTGCCATTTCCTACTCCAGAGGATCTTTCTGACCCAGGGACTGAACACAGGTCTCCTGCATTGTAGGCATTCTTTACCATCTGAGACACCAGGGAATGACAGACTGCTAAAAGAAACAGCAACAAAAATCAACATTCTCCAGAGAATTATAGTAAGCTCCGGAGTTTTCAAAACAAACATTCACAACGTCCAAGATACAATCCAAAATTCTCACAATGCAAAAATAAAATGCGATAGGGACTTCCCTGGTAGTACAGTGGATAAGAGTCTGCCTGCCAAAGTGGGGGATGAGGGTTCGATCCTGATTGGGAATGATTCCACATGCCACGGAGCAACTAAAGCCCCATGCACCACAACTACTGCGCTCAAGCTCTGGAGCCCACAGGCCGCAACTACTCAGCTAACATGCTGCAACTACTGAAGCCCACCTGCCTAGTCTGTGCTCCACAACAAGAGAAGCCACTGCAATGAGAAGCCCAAGCACCACGACAAAGGGTAGTGCCCATTCACTGCAACCAGGCAAAGCCCAAACACAGCAATGAGGAACCGGCACAACCAAAATAATTTTTTTTGTTTTAAAAGAAAATGTTATAAATTTCAAGGGAAGAAATAACTAACGGGTGCCAACCCTGAGATGACCCATGTTATAATTATTCGACAATACCTTGAAAGCAACTATTATAAATATGCTCCATCAAGTAAAGGCAAACACACTTGAACTGAGCAGGAAAATGTTCTCAGAAGACAAAGAGAATTTTTTATTTTTTTAAATGAGCCAAATGTAAATTTTAAAACTGAACAATGCAGTATGTGAAATATCAATAAAAATTACCTAATCTGAAGAACAAAGAGGAAGAAAGTTGACAACAGAAAAAGTAAATAGTCAGAGATCTGTGGGAAAATCTCAAAAGTCTTATCATAATTGTCACTGGAATATTAGAAGAAAAAAAAAAAGAAACTAGAGTAGAATATTTTAAGAAACAATAGCAGAAAAGCAGAAATAGATACACAGAAGTAGAGAAAGGACTTATGGATACTAGAGGGGAAGATGGGTTGTGGGGGATTGGGAGACTGACACTGACATATATAAACTACTAAGCATAAAACTAGTAACTAATGAGAACCTGCTACATAGCACAGGGAACTCTACTCAAGGCTCCGTGGTGACCTAAATGGGAAGCAAATCCAATAAAGAGAGGATATATGTGTATATATAGCTGATTCACTTTGCAGAAACTATCACAACATTGTAAACAACTATATTCCAATAAAAATTAATTTAAAAAATAGGATCAGTGCCCTATGCAAGTACATATTATCTTGGACTTCTGAATGAAGCCAGTCAGAAAGAGAAAGACAAATACTGTGTGATATCACTTGCATGTGGAATCTAAAATATGACACAAATGAACCTATCTGCAACACAGATTCATGGACATAGAGAACAGATTTGTGGCTGACAAGGGGGAGGGGGTGGGGGGGAAGCAGTGGGAGTTTGAGGTCAGCAGATGTAAGCTATTATATTATGTAATGGATAAACAACAAGGTCATACGATATGGCACAGAGAACTATATTCAGTATCCTGTGACAAACCAAATGGAAAATATTTAAAAAATAATCTATATACATGTATAACTGAACCACTTTGCAATACAGCAGAAATAAACACAGCATTGTTATACATCAATTAAAAAAAAAAAAAAAGAATAGGCCCTGGAAGAGGAAATGGCAATCTGCTCCAATATTCTTGCCTGGACAATCCCATGGACAGAGCAGCCTGGTGGGCTGCAGTCCATGGGGTCACAAAGAGTCAGACAGGACTGCACACGAGCAGGAACGGACACTGATCAGCATGATCCTCTGTGAAGAACAACAGAAGAGTAAATCCTACAAGTTTTCATCAAAGGAGAATTTTTTTTTTTAACTTTTGTACCTATAAGATGATGGATGTTCACTAAATTTACTGTGGTAATTATTTCATTTGATGTATGTAATAAGCCAAATCATTATGCCATATACCTGATACAATCATGCATCCAATCAAGTAATCTCAATAAAAACATAAGAAAAAAAGAACAGAGGAGTGAAACATGTAATGGCAGAAACAAAAAAACCTTCAATGTGTCTAAATATTAAGAAGTTTCTTTAAAGGGTTTCAAATACCGAACACACTTAATAAAGATACAAGAACAAGATTCCTTTCAGATCTGCAGATGACACCTGATCCAGAGGCAGAGGGAAAGACGCCAAGTTCTTGGACTCCTGATCCTCCTGACCACGTGCGGCGGGCAGCACCCCTTCTAATCAGGATGTACACAGTGAGAATGAGAAATCCGGGTGACAACAGCCATCCCAAGCAGCTGAAGACGGGGCGAGCTGTTGGGGGTGAAGGAAGCTAGAGGAGGAGACGACGTGTGGGGCAGCCTGGGTCTCTGTGTCCAATGAGAGGCAAGGAGGTAAGTGGAAGCATTTTAGCAGAAGACAAAGGAAGTTGAGAGAGGGAGGTCCAGTACCTGGGAAATACAACATCTCCTAGATTAAAAAAAAAACAAGACCAAACAAACAAGTAAATCCAAATGAATGCCCGTGAGTGACCACAAGAGGCACCACCAAGTCCCTACAATCAGATCCTAACGAGGGGCCCACTTGGTCTCAGACACGATTCCAGTAACACAGATGATGGCTCGCTTTCTAATTTTCATAGCAGGCTAGAATCTGCCAATTAGGATGGGGCAGACTGAAACAGGTGGTCTCTTTAGGGAGAGTTGGTAGCCTAAGAATGAGAGAAGGAGAAGAAAAAAAATATATATTTTAAAAGAAAAAAAGTACAAATTTTAGTTTTAAAACTAAAAACTATTTCCCCAAGGTTAAGTGATTCACACTGATATATAATTAGGGACACCACTGAATGAAGCATCATACAGTAACTAAAAAAATTAAAATCATGACCTTACATCAAGTGGTTTAGTCACCAAGTCGTGTCCAACTCTTGCGACCCCATAGACTGTAGCCTGCCAGGTTCCTCTGTCCAAGGCCTTCTCCAGGCAAGAACGCTGGAGTGGATGGCCATTTCCTTCTCCAAGGGAAGGGAGGAGAGGGTAAGGAAAGCAGAGCAGGAGGACGTGGCTATGACCTTAAGACCCCTGACCTGTATCACAGGGTAGAGGGAAGGGGAGATGTGGGCATCCCAGAGTGAGCGGAAACAGCCTGAGCTTCCTGCCCCACGGGGAGCCTGGAGGCAGGGCAGAGGGCAGCAAGATTCCCTGCACTGCTCTGTGCCTGATGAGGTGTGGCAGCCGCAGGTGGCGACGGCTGCAGGCTCAGAGGCCCTCCCTCACAGCACAGTGGAGAAGAGGCTGCGGCCCCACTGATGAGTGCTTCCCTTTGCTGTTGGAAAGAGCACAACTGTGACAGGGCCCAAGTCGGCAGGCAAGGCGGCTGCAGCATGATCTAGATGGATAATGCTGGAAGACCAAAGAGGAATCTGGAGGTTTCTGCAGAGCATGAGCAGGATGACGACTGTGGGCTAAAGTTCCCCTCAGCTCCAAGGCTTCTGGTTCCTGGTGGGGAGCCAGAGATGAGACAAAGACACCTTGGAGTAACTGAGATGATCTGAATGGACTGAAAACAGGATTCCTCTAAGCACAGCTGGGACTCCTGCAGTTCTAAGCTTAGTTATTTGGCAGGGCTGGAGGGGAGGGAGCAAGTTACACTGTTCGCACGTCTACCTTTGTGGACTGAAACCTGTGATTAACATGCATATGTGTGAGCACTGTGGTTGCGGGTCCTGTGTTTGATGGCTACAATAGTTGTGTTGCTACTCTGCAGGTGGAAAAAAAAAAAGAATAGGATTAGTGTCCTTATAAAAGCGGCACCAGAGAGGTCTCTACTCTCACAAGTGAGGACAAAGCCAGAAGGCACTGGCTATAAACCAGAAAGAAGGTTCAGGTCAGAAGGTAGACATGCTGCTGCCTTGATTTTGGACTTCTAGCCTCCAGAACTATAAGAAGTAATGTCTGTTGTTCATTTAAAAAAAAAAAAAAACAAATTTACAGATTCAAGAAGCTGTAAAGGAGAAATTCAAAGAAAATAATCACTAGATACATCAAATCAAACTGCTGAAAACCAAAAACAAAGGAGAAATTCTTGAAAGCAGATAAAGAAAAATGACATACTACATAAAACGGAAAAAAAATTTTGAACTACTAAAGGCTACTAGTTCAGAAATCATAATGGTAAAAAGATGGTGGAACATCATCATGAAAATGCTAAAAGGAAACAAGCTTTTACTCAATTCTATGTTCACTGAAAATATACTTTAGAAATCAAAGCAAAATAAAGACATTCTCAGATGAGAAAAACAAAGAGAATTTATCCCCAGGAGACTACTCTACAAGAAACAATAAAGTAAGTACCTTAAGCTGAAAGGAAACACAGCTTCTTCAGGAATGACGGAAGGATAACAGGAATAATAAATATATAGGCAGACATAAAGTACCTTTTTTCCTTTAAGTTCTTTAAAATATATATGACTATTAACAACAAAAATTATAATATTGTATGGTGAGGTTTTCAAAGTATGCAGTCACAATACATATAACAACATTAATATAAAGGAGGGAGTGGGGTATAACAGAGGGTGTTAAAAAAAAGCTTCTGTATGGCTGTAAGATGTCTGTATTTTAAGTAAAGCAGTACAACAGTAACTCTCAGTAGGCTGTGAAAGGTTAGGTATCTAACCTTGTAATCCCTAGGGCATTAAAAATTAATACCAAAAGATACAGCCTCAAAGTCCAATGGATACATTAAAATAGATACTAAAGAATAATCCAAAAGAAGATAGAAAAGGGACAATAAAGGAATGAAAACCAGAGGTGAACAGAAGACAATAAAATGGCAGACCTAAAGTCAACCATACCAATTATTAATTACATTAAATATTAATGGTTTAAACTCTCCAAATAAAAGGCAAAGATTGACAGATTTTTTTTTAAAAAAAAAAGCGAAATCCTACATGTACTGCCCAAAGGAGAGAAACTTTAAATATAAAAATAGAGACAGCTCAAAAAGTAAATGGACAGAGTTTCCCTGAGGGATCAGAGGTAAAGAATCTGCCAGGCAAGGCAGAAGACATAGGTTCTATCCCTGATCTGGAAGATCCCACATGTGGTAGAGCAGTTAGGTCCGTGTGCCATAGCTACTGAACCTGTGATCTAGAGTCTGGGAGCCCCAACTGCTCAGCCCCTGTGCCACAACTAGTGAGGCCTGCATGCCTGGAGCCTGTGCTCTGCAACAAGAGAAGCCACCACAACAAGAAGCCCACACATCGCAACTACAGAGCTAGCCCCCATCTAACACAGCTAGAAAAAAGCCTGCACAGCAACCAGAGAAAAGCCTGGGCAGCAATGAAGACCCCCCAGCCAAAAAAATTAATAAATAAAACTCTAAAAAAAAATCGACAGAAAAAAAATTTACCATGAAAATAGTAAGCCTAATAAGTCTGAAAAGAAGACTCTTGAGAGTCCCTTGGACTACAAGGAAATCAAACCAGTCAGTCCTAAAGGAAATCAGTCCCAAATATTCAATCAAAGGACTGATGTTGAAGCTTAAACTCCAATAATCTAGCCACCTGATACAAAGAACTGACTCACTGGAAAAGACCCTGATGCTGGGAAAGACTGAAGGCAGGAGGAGAAGGGGACGACAGAGGAGGAGATGGTTGGATGGCATCACTGACTCAATGGACATGAGTTTGAGCAAGCTCCAGGAGTTGGTGATGGATAGGGAAGCCTGGCATGCTGCAGTCCATGGGGTCACAAAGAGTCGGACACGACTGAGTGACTGAACTGACCTGAGTAAGTCTGAACAAGTTATTTTAATATCAGAAAAAGCAAATTCAAGACAAGGAGCATTACTGGAGATAAAGAAACATGTTATCACAATGAAATAAAAGAATAACTCATCAGGAGGTTTTAACAATTATAAACATACATGTACATAATAGCAGAGGACTAAATATATGAAGTTAAAACTGACGAAATTAGAGGAACAGAGACAAGTATTTTTAATACTTTAATGCTCCTTTTCAGCAACTGATAGAACTAGGCAAAAAATGAGTAAAGACATAAAAGAGCCAAACAACACTATCAACCAACAGCTACTATATGACATTAATAGAAATCTACATGCAAAAATGGCAGAACACATACTCTTTTCAAGTGCATATGGTCTTATCACAAAGGAAGACCATATCTGGGAGATAATGCACATCTTAATAAATTTTAAAAGACTGAAATTATATAAAAGGTCCACTGGAAAGTAGTAACAATCATATATATATATATAAATATCAAACATCTGAGGGTTACATAAAATAATTCTAAGTAATGCATGAATTAGGCTTCCCAGGTGATACTAGTGGTAAAGAACCCAACTGCCTATGCTGGAGGGGAAGATACCCTGGAGGAGGAAATGGCAACCCACTCCAGTATTCTTGCCTAGAGAATCCCCATGGACAGAGGAGACTGGGGGGGCTACAGCCCATAGTGTCGCATAGAATCTGACATGAATGAAGCAACTTAGCGCACACACACAGTGCATGAATCAAAGATGAAATTACAAAGAAAATGAGAAGCTTTTTTAAACTAAATGACAAAGAATATACTGAATATCAAAGTTTGTGGGATGCAGCTAGATGTGCTTAGATAAAAATTCATCACTTTAAATACTCATATTAGAAGAGAAAAATCTAAAATCAATGACCTAAGATTCCATCTTAACAAACTAAAAAAAAAAAAGAAAAAGACAAAAGTAAAAAGGAAGTAAATTACAGTAAGAGGAAAGTCAATGAAATAGAAAATCAACCAGTAGTAGAGAAAATTAACAAAGTCAAAAGTTGATTCTTTGAACTTAGAAATAACAAACTTCTAGCTAATCAAGGGAAAAAGAGAAATGATAAACATGAGGAATGATAAAGGGATTATTACCACAGACCCCACAGACCTTAGAGGACAATAAGAATGCTATTAACAACTTTATGCCAAAAATTTCAAGAATTCAGATGAAAGGACAACTCTCTCAAGAAAAATAATTACCAAAATTTATGAGAAATAGCAAAAAAAAACCCAAAACTGAATATCCCTGTGTCTATTTTTAAAAATCAATCTGTAAAAGCTTCCCCCAAAGAGAATTCCAAGACCAGATGGTACTCCAAGTGAATTATATCAAATATTCAATCCCATGCAACCTTTTAAAAAATACAGACGTGATTACTAATCAATTCGTTTTACAAGACAAGGATAACTATAATACAAAAACCTGACAAAGGTATTACCAAAGAAAAGGATTATAAAACAATATCCTTCATGAATACAAACCCCAAAATTCTTAACAAAGAAACAAATCAAATTCAGCAATACATCACGTACAAAGTTTCATCCCAGGAATGCAAGGTTGACTTAATATTCAAAAATGTATTAATTTACTTTTTCCTTTTATTATATGATCATAAATTCCTTTCCTATAGGATCATATCAATAAATACATAAAAATATTTGACAAAATCCAATACACATTTACGATAAAAACTATAAGCAAAATAGGAATAGTAAAGTACTTCCTCAAATTGGCAAAGGCTATCAAAACATCTACAGCTAATATTACACTTAACAGTGAAAGACCAAAAGACTGATTTGTCACTGTTTCTCCCTTAGATTAGGAACAAGGAAGGATGCAAGTATCATTTGTATTCAGCACTTAACAGAAGTAGAAAGGTTCTTGTCATTGGGAATAAAGGTTACCTAGAGATCAGAAAGAATGATGATATGATTATACAGAACATCCCACAGAATCTACAAATAAAATTTAATCCACAGCATTCCCTACAGCTCACCTACTATACTACTACCATTCACTTGCTTTAAATAAATTCTGGATAACGCTGCTGCAGAATTCTGCTTAGTTTCATTTCCTGGAGAAACTTTCCAGCGGAAGTAAAGTATTGTAGGACAAACTGGAGCCTCCACCACTGGTTTCAGATGGTTTCAAGGCCAAAACTTATAGTCAAGACCTCTTCTTTGTAAGTCATCCTGGATTCCCTTCGTCTTTGGGTAGAATTTCTGCTGGACCAGAAATTCTGACTGATCCTGTGAGGCGGCCATCGGCCCTTTCTCATGTCCACATTCCACAAAAGTTGGAAAAGGAAGCACCAGCAGACAGCCAGTAGGACACTTAGAGTGTGACACAGCAGAGTGCCAAACTCCACGTTCCACTGCAAAACCACAGCCCTGCCTCCTCCGGATAATCACGCACATTAACCCTGTCCAAATGGTGACTCCTTATTGCAGAGAAGGAGCACCAAGTCCCACCAGCAGCTGTGCCTTAGTATAAGGACCCTTACAGTGACTCTGCTGAAAATATTTCCCTTCTGACCAGTGTTCAGAGCTACAGAGATGGGAAGCATAAATTCCCCAGGGGATCACGGATACTAAGCAGAGGTATCCCACTTTCCATGTGCTCTTCCTACTGGGAACTCTGGAGGACTCATGTCACCCTCAGTTGTGCCACCCTGACCGTCTTACTACTCTATGGGTCAGCACCTTCTGAGTAGTTACAGGCATAATGGGACAAATGGATCTGTGGGATCGTGTGCTAAAAGCAGGTCCTTCACTTTGAAACAATGTTATGTGGCACCTTGTGCTGATGGGTCACTCTGCAGGCCCTCAAACAGCAGCACTAGTTGAGTCCCTGCAAGCTGGCAAGGGAAATATACTCAGAATATGCATCAAATTCAGTCAAAATGAATCACAGACCCTTCCAAGGCACAAGGACTGGCTGCATTCCTTGAAGGAAGGTTACTCTCTGTTACTGCTGGGCTGGACATTCATCAGCTCAGCTGTTAGATCAACAGTGACAAGTATAAGTCCATTATTGGGCCCTTGCACAGTCATCAACAGTAATTTTTCCACAACACTTTGTAGACCAAAAGGAATACCTAATTATTATTAATGAAAACCAAATAGTAAGAAGTTATAGTCTAACAACTTAGTAGCCATATGAAAAAATAATACACACAAACTTAAAAGAAAAATAAGTATATTTCAATCTTAAATAGCCACAATCACTCAGTAATTGCACAATGCACTGGCTGGGTCCCGTACAACTTCTCAAACTTGTGCAGATTAAACAGGCCACCCTCTTTTTCTGTTCAACACCGATTTTTGTATAGAAATTTACATGTATCACATGTGTGCATGCATATTCAGTTGTATCCAACTTCTGTAACCTCACAGACTATAGCCTGCCAGGATCCTCCATCCATGGGATTATCCTGGCAAGTATACAGGAGTGGGTTGCCATTTCCTCCTCCAAGGGATCTTCCTGACCCAGGGACTGAACCCACATTTCCTGTGGCTCCAGCACTGCAGGCAGATTCTTTACCACTGAGCCACCTGGGAAGCACCTTTTTTGTATCACAGCAAATACCCAAAAGTCAACTTCAAAAAAGGTAAGACATCATGGAAATGAGAGCAACAGGATCTAATGTCAAAACCATGAACTACCTCAAGGGAGTAGTTTGTGACAGACATTTCTGTGTTTCCTTTAAAATTCTGAAATAGCCTGTGGTATTCTTGTGTATCTGGTGGAGTTTGGGGGCGCCTCTGCGCAACCTGGGAAGAACTCTTGTGTGTGTGTGCGTGTACACATGTGCACCTTAGTCCCTCTCCTCCTCAGCAGGCCCAGCATCTCCCAGGAGGTTTTGCTCTGACTTAACTCTAGTTACTGGTTTGGTGATAAGCAGCAAGAGAGAGGAGAGGAGGTGAGTAGTAGGGGGCAGCATAATCTCCAAACAACTACCCTACACCTGAGAAAAGAAGACCACTTCTCTAGGCTTAGAGGGTTCAGAGGAATTGGGGGTTTCAACTGGCTGTCCAGTGCATCAACTCAGATGACCCATCTTAAAAGCCAGGGTCCCATTTCTTCCTAACCAAAGCACAGATGTTGGCCTAGCAGACTTTCTGAGAAAGCAACCCACCCTGGAGTTCTGCTACCTTTGCAATTAAATCTTGGGTCTAATCTTTAGCTTTTTCTTTCCTCCTACTGCAGAAGATGAGTTTCTTTACATGATGCCAAAGAAAGTAATCACCTAACTTTCTCATTCTGCTCCTAGTTACCTTCAGTCTTTCATGGTCTTTCTCAGAGTCACTCACCAGTCCTGTGACACCACCATCCTTATAATTAAGAACTTCCTTAAACGTCTCACAAGCCTAAGATGCTGTACCCACCAATACAGTCTCTTCTACAGGAGTCCCACTCCGTCTTACCACCAGTGAGAGTTTCAGCAGGGGCACAGTTACAGCACAAGCCAAGGGTTACCAGTACCAGGCTTCATCTGCAACCAGCCGTGGGGTCTTCACTGCCAGCTAGCCAGCAGATAAGTCTAGCTCCAAAATCCCATTTTAGAAACTACTTTCTCAAAACCAGATCTGAAAGAGACACGTGCACCCCAATGTTCATCACAGCACTGTTTATAACAGCCAGGACATGGAAGCAACCTAGATGCCCATCAGCAGACGAATGGATAAGGAAGCTATGGTACATATACACTATGGAATATTACTCAGCCATTAAAAAGAATTCATTTGAATCAGTTCTAATGAGATGGATGAAACTGGAGCCCATTATACAGAGTGAAGTAAGCCAGAAAGATAAAGACCATTACAGTATACTAACACATATATATGGAATTTAAAAAGATGGTAACGATAACCCTATATGCAAAACAGAAAAAGAGACACAGATGTACAGAACAGACTTTTGGACTCTGTGGGAGAAGGCAAGGGTGAGAAGTTCTGAGAGAATAGCACTGAAACAAGTATACTATCAAGGGTGAAACAGATCACCAGCCCAGGCTGGATGCATGAGACAAGTGCTCAGGGCTGGTGCACTGGGAAGACCCAGAGGGATGGGATGGGGAGGGAGGCAGGAGGGGAGATAGGGAAGGGGAACACATGTAAATCCATGGCTGATTCATGTCAATGTATGGCAAAAACCACTAAAATACTGTAAAGTAATTAGCCTCCAACTAATAAAAATAAATGGAAAAAAAAAAAAGAAACTACTTCCTCAGACCACTGCTGTCAAAGCTGTCTTGGGTAAGGATGCCAAAGAAAAAGACTCTGAAATGGAGATTTACACACCCGAAGTATTGAAAAATGCCCTGCACATCAACAACTGTGGGAGAGTAGAGGAAATGAGACTAAACAGAGGAAGGAGGTGAACTGAAATGCTGTCATAGGAAAGCATGAACCAATCCATGGGGAGCTCTGGAGTTGGGATGGATCGTGAAAGTTGTCCTACCTGAAGGGCCAGGCATTTACAGCCCAACAGAGAACAGGCATTGGATGCAGGCTGGCCCCGAAGAAGAAAAGTGACTTTGAGGGAAGCAGCTCTGTTGGCTCAGAGCAATCTGGAGACTCAGTTGCAGTAGATTTTAGTAGCCACTATTCTCAATGGCTGGGGGAGCCTGTGCCTGAACCGAGATACCTGGGTGATGAACTGCAGCACCCACCTCTCCACTGCTAGACTACTATCACCATTTGGCTAATGAGGGGAGAAAATCAATCATCTACCCTGCTTTCCTAGGAGGAAGTAAGCTTACCACCAGTTAGTTGATAAGGGAACATTCTTTGCAGAAGAACATCAGCTACCAAATTCTACTTTAAAAGAATTACAAAAACCATCATTTTGAAGCCCCTAATAAAACTGACTCAGTCAAGGGTTATCACAGGATGCTAAAACCATCAGGTGGAAGGTATCCGCAGTGTGTCAACGTTATTACCCACGATTTACTGCTTACTGCAAATGGAAGCAGCATGCATATACAGAAAGAGAGATCCAGTGGGAACCCAAGTAATTCAAGCAGCCAGACTGAGCATCACTAAACAATGAGACCCGAAAAACCGCTGGACGGGACACAATGTGCAGTACTCAGAACTATATTCAAAATATTCTTGCCCCCAAAATGTCTCACCAAAACCTACTGAAGCTTTAAAGCCTAATTTCCACTTATAGGAAATACAAGGACAGATGACAGAGAGAGGAACTATATATGCAATCCTGTCCTTAGGAGTGAGATTTATAAGACATGTTAAAAAAGGTGAAATACTAGTGACGGAAAACTCGTCCGTAGTGGCCAGTAGCTAGAGGGAGGAAAGGGAGTTAAACTAAAGAAACTTTTTAGAGTGATGCACATTTTCTATACTTGACTGTGATGGTTCTAAGACTCTTCATATGGACATGTACAAAAGGGTAAATTTTATTATATGTAAATTAAATCTCCATTAATCTGACCCCTCCTCCCAAAACCTGAGCATTTAATCTATTCTTGAAAGAAAAAAAAAAAAGTGAGACTATTCTAACTATTCTGTTGATTTTTAAAATATAAGTATCTTAAAATGCAAAACTAGTTTTAAATGAACATTTTATTTTCTTTTTAAGCCCAAAGGCAAGATTTTCTAGTGAGCTTAGAAATGAATTCATTTCATACTTCTACCTACTTATATGCCAATAGAGCAACTTTTGCCTTAACACGTGTTTGTATAGGATTCCACAGATACAACAGCTACATGAAGCAAATTACTACATATCCACAAATACACTGACTCAACCCTGTATCACTTCCAAGAACACTAATAGTAACAATAATGTTTCTTCACAGCTCAAAACTATCAGTGTCTACTGAATAAAACTGAACTCTTACCTGGTATTTCAAGCTGCCTTACCCTCTGGCCAAAGCCTCCATTTCCAGAATGAATTCCCAACCCTCTCCCTCATAAAAAACATCCACCTTGTAGCTCTAACAGAATTCTTAACATTACTTACACACAAACTGCTTTCTCACCTTCTTGCTCATGTTTCTGCACCAGCTCAGTAAACCGTCCCTTTGTCATAACAGGCTGTGCTTTCTTAGTCATTTAACACTTTTATAACTACCTGCCTTTGTACCTTTCACCCCCATCCAGAAAATAAACTCAGGTAGAAACTGTCCTACAAATTTTTATAGGGCCAATGGTTAGCACCAAATGTTAATATCAGAATCTGTGTTGGATTAACCTCTTATAAGCAAAATCCCATGCATTTGAAGGATGGGCTCAAATTTCTAACAATAAAGAGAGATAAAGTTGAAGGAAGTATATGGGTTTTAGCTTAGAGAAGAAAAACAATTACCCACTTTAAATATAATCTTCTCTATTGTTTCCACTAACACTGTTCTTCTACCACTTCAACCCTGATACCCTGACCGTCTTTATCTCTCAGTCTATCAGTTCCCTCCTGGCATCACTTTTCTTTTTACCACATGGTCAATCTTTGTCACCAAAAACCTTCACTTTCTTTATTCTTTCATCTCCACAGACACTTCAACCTTGAATCAGCTATTGTTTTCAGTTCTCTTTTGAGTGGAAAAGCTTAAAACATCATGCTGATTGGAATTTTAAATATGTGACTTTAATAATAACAGTAATAGTAACACCATGACCACCACCAATGGCAGCTAACATTTAATGAGCATTTACCATCTTCAGGCACAATGCTCTTTCAATAACCCTATAAGGTTATAAGTAAAGAAACAGACATGGAAATGCTAATTAACTTGCCCATTTTAAGAGACCAAAAAGCAGAACTGAAATTTGAACTATGGCAGTTTGACTGCAGGGCAGATTAGTCACTGCACTATAGTTCTTTCCAAAAGCAATCAAAGTTGTACTGCCATTCACATTCAGAACTGATCAAACATTCTTTTATTCATTTCCTTACAATCTTTTTCTTCAAGCAAATGTTCCAACTTTCACTGATTCATTCATAGAAAAATATATTTATTCAGTCGCTGAACAAATGAAATAGTGATGTTGGTCACTGAGACCAACACAGAAGAGGAAGACATGATCTTTGCCTTCTATTTAAGTCCCCAAACTCCATCTGCCCCTTCACTCTCAGCAGAAATCATTAACTAATATTTATTAGCACTTAATGTGCCAAGCACTTTACATGTGCAGAATCATGTAACCTATGATACAGTCCTCATTATTATTATTCCCATTCTACACAGAAAAAAATAAAGGCAAAAATAAACAAGTGTGACTACATCAAATTAAGAAGCTTCTGCACAGCAAAGGAAACCAACAAAAATGGAAAGGCAATCTACCAAATGGGAGAAAATACTTGCAAACCATATACTGATAAAGGGTTACTATATAATATTATATATATTATAAAGAATTCATAGACCTCAATATCAAAAAATTAAAAGGAACAAACAAAAACCCACAAACAATCCAGCTTTAAAAATGGAAAGAGGCTCTGAATAAACATTTTTCCAAAAAAGATATACGAATAGCCAACAGGTACATAAAAGATGCTCAGCATCACCAATCACCAGGAAAATGCAAATCAAAGCTACAATGAAGTATATCATTTCACTCCGTTAGAATGACTACAGTCAAAAAGACAAGAAATAAAAAGTACTGGCAAAGATATGGAAAAAAGGGAATCCTTGTGTACTGTTGGTAGGAATGCAAATTGACACAGCCACCATGGAAAACAATATGGAGATTCCTCAACAAATTCAAAAGAAAAACTACCATAAGATCCTGCAATTTCACTGCTGAGAATGTACTCAAAGGAAAAGGAAACACTAACTTGAAAAGATAGCTGCATCCCTACACTCACTGCAGAATTATCTACAAGAGCTGAGAAGCAATGTGAATGTCCACTGACGGATGAATAAAGAAGATATATACTTAAAATGGGATATTATTCGGGCACAAAAAGGAGGGAAATCTTGAGACACCAGGAATGGATCTTGAGGGCATTATGCTAAGTGAAATAAGTCAGACAGAGAAAGACAAATATACCAAAACAAAACACAGAAACAAAACCCAAACTCTTAGATACAGAGGACCGACTCATGGTTGCCAGAGGCACGCGTAAGGAGATAGGCACAATGGGCAAGGGAAGTTGAAAGGCACAACAAAAGTACAGGGAGGTAACTACAGTTAACACTGGAATGTATATTTCAAAGTTGCTAAGGGAGTAAATCTTAGAAAAGTTTTCACTTCAAGAAGAAAAAATTTCAACTATGTGCGGTGATAGATGCTATGTTGACTCTATGTCGTAGTCATTCCTCAAAATATGGAATGATTATGTTGTACGCCTACAACACAATGTTATATGCCAATTATATCTCAAAAATATTTTCTAAGTAAAAAAAACAGAGGCGCAGAAGTTATGTAATATGCCCAAGGTCACACAGCTAAAGAGTTGCAAAGCCAGGATCTAAAACCAGTCTAGATTCAGAATCCAAGCATTCATTAGAATGCCATTGAAGTCACTGATGCCATTAGGCTTCCGTCCCTCAACTTCTCTATCGACACCTAAAACATAATCCTCAGTAACTAATTTATTCAACACTGACTGATAACACACTTACCTTGTTTTGTTCCTTGAATACAACCTTGTTTCTGCACCAGACACTTTGTACTTTCCTAAAACATTATTCCTCTAGGTCTGCCTTCCAATCATCATGACTCAACTTAAATGTCAACTAACCCTGACCCGTCCTGATCACCCTACCTAATATATCACCCTCAACTACAAACTGTCTGCCACACGAAATCGGTTTTATTTCCTCCACGGCTATTTATCACTACCTAAAATCATCAGCTGCTTATTTCTCCCTCCTAGAGTGAAAATTCCAAAGAGGATAGAGACCTTGTCTATCTTGCTCACTGCTACATCTTCAGCACCTCAAGCAATGCCTGGAACAAAGCAGGCACTGGATATTTACAGAACAGACGCCAAAACTTCTACTACACATTAGGATTACCAAAATAAAAAAGATACAGTTCTTAATAAACTCCTGGTCTTTAGATTTATAAATACATACCTCCTCCAATTTTATATTAAAGGATGACTAGCTCCTAACATTTTGAGTGGCTAACCTCTTCATCTGTCATGTTAAATCTGTCCCCGAGATCTCCCTGAGACTTTCCCCCAAGGATTATCCCCTCTCTCACTTCTTTCATTTCTCCTTCTCCACTTACTGAATGTTTCCCACCCACCCTCCCACACTCAAATAACCTTCCGTCAGCCCTACATCTCCCTATTACCCCAAAATATCCCATGGACTCCTTAACCACACCTCTCTTTCAAACACATCTTGACCACATCCTCAAAAGTCACCAGTGACCTGGAAAGTGTTCTTACTTTCTTCAACATTTAACCCTGCTGAGGACTTTCAATCCAACCAGAGGTGCTACTATGCCACAGTTCTCTTAATTTTTTTACATCTTTTTTTGTCTCACTTCACTGTCTCCTTTCTCTCACACCTTTAAACTTGATTTTCACTAGAACTTCATCCTCTGTTCTTGCTCTGTTCTCTGTCTCTGAAACATTCATCTTTTCCTCTATCTCAACTCGTGCCCCTGTACCAATAATTACATCATTCACTCAGAACCTAAATTCCAGCTCCACTTTCCCCATTAATATTTAATATGAAATGTGACTGAATTCTTAAGCAAATCCTCAATAAAGAATAGTTGTCAGCCACAACTTAGAAAAAATGTGAACTAAAATAATGTTCTGAACAAGCACTGGAAGGCAATATCATACAACTTAAGGCTTGTTTCGTAAGTACTTCTTGAAATATGGTATGTGAACTAATTCTTCACTAATTTTAATTGATAGCCTGTATAAAAATAAACCAAAGACTAAAAATCATTCATACACTTTATATATGTGGTTAATCTATATTAATTTTGCCTAAAACTGTTTATACAGTTCTAAATACACAGAAACGGTTTTACTGCACAAATACAGTAGCAGAAAGCTAAAACAGGGAACATGCCGGTCACAACTTATTGCGTAAGTCTGGAAACAACATATGAAATAAACTCAAATTCTTTAAAAGGGGTTTGTAAAGATGCACCTACAGTGCCGTAATTAAAAGACTCACAGCTCAAAATTACACCTAATTATTAGAGCAAACTGTCCACTGAGGTTTTGAGCTATTTTCAAAAACATTAGCAAGAAACAGACTTGTGACATTGTGGCCTTCAATTTAGATAGCAAAGGGTAGTTAGTTATACACATTTATATCGGTATGATAAAACTATTCAAGTCCCAATCCTGTAAACAATCAAACAGACCAGAAGAAATGTTCAGCCAGAAAAAGTGAAGCTCTATCTTTACACCTCTCTGCAGTGGACAGGGGCCACAGCACACACTGGTCAACCACAAATACCTGACTCACAGCCTAGCCCCTCTCATATGAGAGAAAATGGCATCTGGTTATTACCGAACAAACTACACATTCAAAAACTACAGTGAACTCTGCAACTTGTTCGACAAAAATCCTCCTATGCTTTCCCTATGTACTGCAAGAAGGTGTGAGGGGGGAAAAAAGATGAAGACAACTCGCAATTACCACTGCCAAATCCTAGCTGGTGAAACAAGTCAGTCACCATGCTTCAAGGTATGTGGCATGTAAAGGCATGGACAGGAAGACAATAGGAGAGCCTTAAGCAAAAAGACACCTACATTTTAAGAAAAAGAAAATGAAAGTGATTTCACATCTCCTCCACCAAGGGAGCTGTAGGTGCACCAAGTCTTGAAAGAGATTGTAGGAGCTCCTCAAATGTTCTAGTTGGTGGCAGTTGATCACTACACCAGCTGTCACCTTTTGAAGTTTTTCAGGTTTCCCCTTTTCCCCCACAAAACCCCCTCTAGTCTAAGGCCAAAAAGTAACTGAGGAAATAGAACAGAAGGTGAAGGGAAATGGCCGATGGGACAACAGAACACGAGAGCTGCTGTAACCACGTCTCCCGAGGACCCAAAGGTCTAGTTATCAAAGTACAGCTCTAGAAATCTTTATCAGACACCGTTCACAGCCAGGGAAAACCTCCATCTGTATCCCTTTCGCATATATCTCGTAAACTGAAATCTCCTGTCTTAACCTAAACTCATCATATATATATGACATTATCCTTAACCGATACCATTGCTTCCCTTAGTGAAAGGCAGATTTTTTTTTTAAGGGAGGCGGAAAGGTGAGGATGGAAGGTCCTGAGGGAATGGGGGGAGGGGGAGGGGTGAGAAATACGTGCAAATACCATTGCGGCAAAGACACTGGACACGCCAGTTCCCTCATCGCTCCTGCAAATTCTCTTCGTGCTTGACCCTCCGCTCAGCCCTCCTCCTGCTTCAACAATACACAGACACGTGTCCTAACCGACCCGCACCATCACCTTTTCTAGCATCGCACGCTCCCCGCTTCCACCCTCCCTCGCCCCCCACAAAGACAGTCACACACACTTAAAAGAGCAGAAACTGCTGCCACCGCACCCTCCTTTCTCAGTGAGTGCTTCTACCATCTAGCATCCAGTGCTGGCTGAAAGACAGCTCGATAAACACGTATGCAGACAGACACACAGGCGTACACTGACACACACACGGACGCACATGCAGCATGTGGCGCAAAGAAGGGCACCCGGAGACGCACCTGGAGGCCGGGTGTCCAGCGCTGCTGCCCCCCTGGTCCCTGTCACTGAGCGCAGCTGTGTAAATCCTCCGGTAGCGGTCGGCCAGGGCCCGGCCTGACAGGAGCAGCTGGTAGTGACCCCGGGAGTCCGGGGCCGGCAGCCCCAGCCCCAGCCCCGCGGCCGCCAAGGAGCCCTCGGGAAGGGGCATGAACAGCGCCCCCGGCGCCGGGGAGGAAGAGATGGTAGCGGCCGGGAAGAATCCCTCTCCGCCGGGCCCCGAGGAGGCGGCGGCAGGAGAGGCGGTAGCTGCGCACATCATCCTCCTCGCTGCCGCCGCCTCGTCCCCGCGGGCCGGGCAGGCAGACACGCGCGCGCACACACAGCCCTTTTCCAACGACGACGGCTCCGGCGGCGGCCTCTGGCTCCCGCAGCAGCTGAGACTACAAAGACAGCGACCTCCTCCTTCTCCTCCTTCTTCTCCTCCTCCCCCCCGCGCCGCCCTCGCCACTACTGGGGCCGCTCATCTAACCCCGCCACCCCGAGAGTGTGAGGAGGAGGCGGTGCCGCCGCTGCACCCGCCGCCGCCTCCGCTGCCACCGCCGGAGCCACCCGCAGTGGGAAGCGGCCGGCCGCACTGGGCATGCGCCACTCCTCGCGCACGCTCAGTCCCTCCGGCCCCCCGTTCCCGCCCCACCCCCTCTCCGCCGCCACTGCCTCCGCCTCCGGGCTTTGGGTGTGGGGCCGGGGAGGCGTGCGGGATCGGGAAGAAGTCCACTTCTCCGGGTTTTACTAGCAGCTTGAGGAAGAGTCGGGAAAGTGCTGAGGAGGTTGTCAGCTCCAGGCAGTCGGCTTCAGGTACTGGGTTCCATCCAGGTGGGAGAACTGGGATCTGAAAGAGAGACCCGGTGCCCGCCGCCAGAGGATGATCGTTCTGTATACCTGTTACGTTTCCCCAAGGCGTGCGCTGCCAATGGGAAGATATACTATGAATGGTGCTGGTTGAACTCAGAATTCAAGGCAAAGGAGGCCAGCCGAATTAGAAGTACCTTTGGTGGTCTTAGTTTGGGGGTTTTGGTTATTAGGATGTAAGTCTGTTAAAAATAGCTTTTACTTACCAAAGACAGATAGTAATTTGGTGCACCCTCTTTTTCTTTTTTTTATTCTGTGAAATTATAACTCCCAGGTAGGAGAGTATCCACAAGCCGAAGTATTTCCCAAGTTCTTGTTCTTAGCATTTATATCGGAGCTAAGTCTTAATACAGTAGTGCTTTTCTCAAATATTCTTTCTTTAACGCCACATTCACCCTAAGAGGGGGGCACTCTTATCTCTTGACAGTGGTCACTTCATGGCTTATCTTTCTCAGCCCATACTTACATTACTAAAGATAATTCTTGAATATGACCTGAAACTACAATTGTGACAGATTGTGTAACATAAGCAAATGTCATATCTACCAAAGATCTTATCAGTGTTATCTATAAATGTAATATTTGCTGAGTCCCCTCTTCCCAGTTATTCTACTAACTTCTTCAAAGTAAATGCTCTAGAAATATATGTGCCAAAGCACCCTGATTCCTATTAAATTTTATCCTTTTGATTCTCAGTTTGAAGAGTTTGCTTAACTGCATGGTCCGGACGAAATCATTTTTAAGTCTTATATCCCAGTGCTTTTGACTTCCCCAGTGGCTCAACAGGAGACACAGGGTCAATCCCTGGAACCCGAAGACCCCCTGGAGAAGGAAATGGCAACCCACTCCATAGAAATCCCATGGACAGAGCAGCCTGGTCCCAAAGAGTCGGATATGACTGAATACATAAGCACACATATCCTTTATGTACTTACTTGAGCCTCTGAATGTTCTTCTTTGGGGGGTGGGGGTGGGGGGGGAGAAATCAAGCCCTGTTTACTGTTTAGAGAAGTACAAACAAGCAGTGGAGAAATTAAAATAATTCTGGTTTTTATGGGGAGACAGTGCTGAAAGATTCCTTTTTATCTGGGGCTTTGAATAATAAATAGATGTCATTTTGATTTTAAAAAGATACATAGAAGTGGGATAATAAAGCCATGGAACAAAGGACAGGCATGAGAAATCATAGTATTTTCGTCATGTGAGTGGCTCTGTTGTACAGATTTTATATTTGTCTTGTTGCCTCAGCTATAAGCTCCTTCAGAGCTTTTTCTCTATCTTGATGTCTTCCTCAGCACCTGGTCTAGAACCTTGCCTATGGTAGATATCCAGCAGTTATTTGCTGGGCGAAATTCCCTGTGCTGATGCTCCACCACAGCTACCCACCTGTGTGGAACAGAAACGGCCCCACCCGCTCTCCCCGCTCCCCACTCCCACTCCCCCACCCCCCTACCAACCCTGGGATGAGAGCCGAGACAGAGGTATAGAGGCAGCTAAATGCTCCTGGAGTTAAAGGCCAAACTCCTAGCCCCTCTGAGGGTTAATACTGTTGCAAGAGCCAGAGAGAGCCAAAAGGCTCTGGCACGGGAGGGTTTGGGTTCTGACTCTGCTATTTGTATGTCTTTGGGCAAGTTTCATCCTCTGACCCGGCCTCCCTGGTAGCTCAGCTGTTAAAAAATATGCTTGCAATGCAGGAGACCCTGGTTCGATCCCTGGGTTGGGAAGATTCCCTGGAGAAGGGATAGGCTACCCACTCTAGTATTCTTGGGCTTCCCTTGTGGCTCAGCTTATAAAGAATCCCCCTGCAATGTGGGAGACCTGGGTTGGATCCCTGGGTTGGGAAGATCCTCTGGAAAAGGGAATGGCTACCCACTGTATAGTCCATGGGGTCACAAAGAGTCAGACAGGACTGAGTGACTTTCACTTGCATCCCTTGAAACAGGGTCAGAATAATACTGCAGGAGATTGTGGGAGGACTTCACCTTGTCAGGTGGCTTTTTACAAATGATTACACACAAAACAGAACACACTAGACTTTTCCATAAGGACTGGAATGATGCTTGTGTCTGTCCCCCACCCCACCCCCGCCCCCGCCCCCGCCCCGTGCATCCCCACCTCCTAGCACAGACGCTAACCCTAAGCAGCAGGGAAATAGACATTAGTTGAATGAATGAATATGTGAATGAAAAAATGTTGCTGGCAGAGAGAAATATTTGCAGCTGGGGCTCAGGTGGTGGCCTGTGCACTCGCTGTCCATTTAGAGCTTCTAGTGGAGACTGACCTGGAGCATCTGTCTCCGAGTTCCCCCTTACCCGTTCCTTAATTTCCCTTGGGTCCTTACAGAACCCTTCGGTCCCAGACAGGCCCCTTCCCGAGCCTTCTGGGTACACACAAAACCCGGTAGCTGGATACTTCTTAAAGAATCCCGTTGTCACTGAGCGGCGCCACTAGGCGTGCGCAGAGTCGCACACATGCTCACTTAGGTATCCGAGGGTGGCGTTTCTGTTGCGGTTGGCAGCGTTTCCTTCCACGGCAGCGGTAGCGGCCGCTCTACCCTGAATTGATAGCCAGTGCAGCGTTTTTTCTCTTCTTCCTGATTCCGCACTGTGCGCTCCCGGGGGTCACTGCAACTTGCTACTCCTTTGCCTTGGCAGCTGGGCAGCTTGGAAGGCTCCCCTGGGGTTGGCGGGGAATAGGGCGCCAGCCGGGAGGGAAGGGGCATTTGGACTCACCCTTGAGCCCACTGTCCAGGGGACCTGTAGGGGAGGGTGCCCCCCACCCCACCCAAGGCAAGTCTCGAGGGTCACCTGAAGCACCGCTGCAAACGACAGAAGTGGATTTCTCGAAATGTGCAAAAGCAAGTGTCCCCTCCCGCCAGTTACTGTTCGCACTACTATCGAAAGCCCCGTGTTGGGAAGGGAGACGTGGTGGGGGGGAGGTGCTCTCACTATTCAAGAAAATATGCAGAATGAAAAAACATGTAGAGGGCTTCGCTATTGCTTTTCCAGCCCCATTGAGCAGGGCTCTAGTACTTTCCGTCTGCCATCTTAGCTTTATCTTCTGGCCGGGCTGGGCGTGTGTGTGCAATCGTGCTAGGAGGAAGGGTAGAGGCGTGGAGGGAGCATTGGGCGGGCTGGGTGTCAGAATTGGCCAGGCAGGAGTTCAGGGCACAGCCACCCTCAGAGAACATTGCACTAAGGCGAATCCTGATGTGGCCCATTTTATTAGTGAAATACATGCATAGTATTTTTTTATAGTCTTTGTGGTATATATCATGCTCATTTCTCGAAAACGTCTCTCCTGTCTATGATCGTAGAAGACCATGACTTCATCTTTTATTCCTGTGACAGAGTTTGTCGCTCTTTTCCACTTGACATTCCAAACCTGGGACTACAATTTTCTGAACTCTTACCGGATTTGCATCTTTTGTACTCTATCTTTAAGCAGATCTTTTAAAGGAAGCCATAAACCCCGATGTACTAAAATACAAGCATAAACCATAAAATGTATGTGAGAGGACACTGATACTGTTAGTTTCATTTAAAAGGTTAATATTGTATTAATGCTACACAAGATTTCAAACACAGGAAGCATGTATATAATCAGAAACATCAAGACTGCTGGAAATGTTGTGGTCAATGTCAAGAGTCTGAGTTTGTTTCCTGGATTTGTGTGATAATGCATGTAAAAACCAAGATTGGTGGCTCAGAGCATCTTAAAACAAGCTTGGTAGCTGAGAACAATTTGGAAGGAAAAAATACGCCAGAAATTCTTCACTGTTCAGTAGCCCCTTTCTAAAGACCCCAGATTTCTGCATTCTTGACATATATGACCATATTGCACTTTAAAATGAAATATATTTCATATCATTTAATACTGTAAACTGAATAGAAGTCAGCATGGTGATTGGAATTCTTTTAAACAAAAATCACATATTAGATCCCCTAGATACACTGACTTATTCCTTTAAACAACTATTTTTAGAGTCTTGGAAGAAGGATCAGTAATTTGTAGTCATGAAGAGTTAATGCTTTTACCTTTTGATTCATATTAGTTTTAAAAGATATGAATTTTATGTCCAAATTTCCCTGCAAATAAAAAAATGTAGATTCTAGGGGCCCTGAGTTAAATTTTCATCCCTGAAAAATGTTTCTAAAATATTGATTAGTGAGAATATTCTTTGAAGTATGTAAATTCACTAATACATATTTGAATGCATATCACAGTTTTAAAAAAATCTCCTTGTGATTTGTTTTAGCCCAGGGGAAGCTTTCACAACTGATACAGAAATTCATATAAAGTATAACTGAGAGAAATGTCAAAACCATTGAATTTTAATCTTGAAAACTTCAATATAGTTTATAAATTATTAGGTTGATCTTTATTAGTAAGGTTAAATAGTTTAATATTAAATCATATTCCTCAAACCCTAAAGGACTATTGAAATTTTTTCTATAGAATAGCAATTTTACAATGTCAAAGTTTCTTTGAACTATATTATTTTTAATAGGGTTCTTGCCTAATCCAGATATCAGGATATATCTAAATGACTCTAAACTGATTATACTACGCTCTTATTTTAAAGACATTTAACCTCCCTAAGGCTAAGTTTTCTCATCAGTAAAATGAGAGTAATAATAACACCTAGTTCATTAGATTCTTTGAGGATTAATTTAAAAAACATGTATGAAGGACTTGCTAAGCACATTATCTGGCAGGCAATAACTATTATTATTATGTGTGGTGCTCTATTTGAGGTGTATCCCGATCTTGTGCTAGAGGAAATGATAAAGCAGTTACACAGTTTGAGTTGTTTCCTCACAGAGTCCTATCCACAAATACAGATTTACTATATCTTGACATGACAAGAAGAATTGAATCTAAAGACTATTCATTTCCCTAAAATCCTCTGTTCTTGGATGATTTATTACTTCACAAAATATATTGCTTATTTTCATTAATTGAGTTTTTGGAATTTTAACTGATGGCTATATTTTTGACATCTAATAATCAAAAGATTATAGTTCCTTCTCAAGTGGCTGGTGGCACTTCCAGAGTCAAAAATTATAAATCATCCATGGCTCACATTGTCTTGTTAATTTATCTGTAATTAACATCAAAATCTTAGCCCCACCCAGTTCAACTTCCTGTTTTGATCAATAGTTTTGACTTTTATATTTTGAAAGTAAAAAGGAGTTGATTTACTAGCTCTTCATAAATAATTCTCTTAAAAATATTTTGCTTCTTCTTTATCATGTCAGATTTGTCTTCCAACTGGGCAAGACGAAGTTTAAAAAGTTTTAGAACATATATTTCATGAAAAATAGTTCTGCTTTTCCTAAATTAATTTGTGGTAAGTAACACTGTTTTCTTAGTTCAGACAAAATAATCGTATCTGTATAATGTCAAATGTTGAGAACTAGATTATTTATTTATGTGGTGGAGCAAAGATCCCGAGAAAAGATGTGGCTTCCTTGCAGGTAGTCCTAACATCCATGTCACCGCTCAGGTGGGATGGGTTACCAGTAATTTTCTTGTTTGCTCTCTAGTTTATTCCTGCAAACTTCATTTTCCAGGCTCTGTTGTCAGCTAGCTTCAAATTAGGTTAAGCCTGTGGGGTGAGATGGGTGATTGGAAAGTGGGAAGGAGGAGAAACTGTGCCTTTCCCATCCCCCGCCCCACCTCACTGCTTTTTCAATTTTGGAGCAATAGCACCCCTGTGGTTCCAGCTTCTCCTGGACTGCTTCTCCTTCCATGATCCAGCTCCAGCCAGATACCCTCTGTTGTACAACCAGTTCTCATTGGGCAGCCCTGGCTCCTGGAATCTGGTAACAGTTTCTCCTCCTGTGGGATCTCCATCACCAGGGATTATAGTAGTTTCCTGCTGGTATTACTCCTTGAGATGTCTCTATCCCTCCTTTGGCTTTTCAGCTCCTTCAGGACCGTTGCAATTAGTTCTCCATATTCAGTCCCTTCTCTGAAAGACCTGGCATGCACTTGTTTGTTTTCCTGATTGGACTCCAAGTGAGGCAGATAGTCTCCCATCTACATAAAAGACCTGAATTGGCTCCTCAGCCAAATGAGGGCATGTCATCCTCTTTCATCTGGTCTTTAAAGCTTGTAGATCTGACCTCAATTAGCAAAACAGGAACCTACTTTGAGAACAAAATTGATTGACTCACTGCACCCTTTCCAAATCCCCTTCTTCCATTCCTGCCTCTCCTCTAGAGACAGGAAAAAAAAAGAAGTATTCTCCTTGGGAGACTCTCCTACATCTAAGGTTGGCTTTGGGGCACAATTCAGGCTGGCAGGATGAAGGAGAATCTGCTGGTGCTGCTCTGTGGTCTCTCTCTTTCCACCTCAAAGATAGTCAGGATGGTTGATGTTTGTAGCCGTGAGCGAAGACGTATGAGATAAATGCCAAGGGCATCACTGACATCATCCTTGATATGTGGAGCCACTGAACAAAGTTTCAAACTTATTTTTATGATTAAAAAAAAAAACCTTTCTTGCTTTATGCAAGTCAAATATCAAAAAGTTCACTGCAGTGTTTTATGTCATGCCTTCAGGTTTATTAACGATTTCTGCAGTGCTGTGGCTCCCAGATATCCTCCAGATCTGAGGCACTTATTCCCCCAGCTGCTGGGAGTATTGCCCACTAGCTGCTCACAGCTAAGCCCCTTCTGTAAGTTGCCCTTGGTCTTAGAGAGTTGTCCAGGATTCTACAGTTCCAGCTCCTCCGCAGGGGGAGCCCCCATCAGTTCACTGCTCAGCGAGGTATGCAAAGCCCTGGCCCTCTGTCCATACTTCAGGATGACTTTGAAGAGCCACTCTAGCTCACATCTCTCCATTACCTAAGGCCTTTGTTCCAACTGCCCTGCATCAATTTCTCTTTCTCACCTGCTTTTCTCACTCATTCACAAGCAGTATTGTTGAAAGGACTTCATGATAAACTTTCTACATGCAAGTCTCCTTCTCTGAGTCTGTTTCTTAGGGAGCCTGACTTATCGGTTAGTATGGATAGTGGGCTGAAGATGCAGACTCTAAAATGGGATTTTGGAGCTGGATCACCCACTGGTTAGATGACAATGAGGACCCCATCTGTGGTGGATGGTTTCTAAAGTGACACCATGATCTCTGTCTCCTAATACCCCTGCCCTTGTATGAACCTCTCCACTTATGTTTGGACCTGCAAATTCTTTCTAACCAATAGGATACGGCACAATGACAGGGTGTAGATGTGTGTGACTAGGCTACATCATATCACAATTCCCATCTTGCTGGGACCCTCTCTTTTTTTGCTGACTTTGAAGCAGCTAGCTACCATATTGTGAACCTCTGTATGGAGAGGACCACATCACAGGAAGCTGATGGCATGTTCTGATCAACAGCCAACAAAGACAGTTCTTCAGTCCGGCAGCCTGCAAGAAACCTAATTCTGCCAAAAAAAAAATGTATGAGTGTAAGAGTGCTGAGTCTCAGATGGGACTATAGCCCCAGCGGACACCTTGATTTCAGAGGACAGAGCCAAGACATGATAATATGTGTCATTTTAAGCCAGTAAGTATGTGATAACATTGCACTGTAGAAGGACAATGAAATGCTGAGTTAGGGGTCCAGTGGTCTGGGGCATGCCAGATGCCTGCTACAAAATGTAGGGTGGGCTTTCACATTTTACACTTGCTACCACAAAGGAGGGACAAGATCTGCTAGGCTTCTCTGAGTTCTGCAGGTGTATTTGATTGAGAATATTGCTCTGACACATTTCGTGAATGACACAGATGGCTGCCAGATTTAAGTGGTGCCCAGAGCAGGAAAGTGCTCTGCACCATCTCTTGAAGTGTGGGGCAAGGACTTCTGCTTCTTGGACTATACAGCATGACAGCTTGTATGGTATTAATGTATTAGTGGTGGGGAAAGATGCAATGCAATGAATGGAAAGTTTCAATGGGAGAATAACAAAGAAGAGCATGGCCACATGACCTTTAGAATAAAAATCATAAACTATTGAAAATATCTCCTGCACACTGTGTGGGCCAGGAAAATGGGAAGAACGCCTCATCATGGATGTCAGAAGGCTAGAAGTGCCCAGCAGGAGCTAGGTTTTGCTGAATCCACCAACTTACAAGATCCAGGGGGCCCAACACAGACCTCTGGTAAGATGGAGGTAACATACTGAGAATTGGGTGTGAACAGGGCCAGAGAGCAAGTAAGCTGCATGATTGTGTGGCTAGATGTCATCAATCCTTCTTGCACTGGTACCTGCGTCTAAGCTCACATATGGCTGCATGGGTTTCGAAGGCCCCTTATGACTGATGTAGAAGAGGAAAAAGGCTGAGCTTGGTGCCAGCGTAGATGACTTGGTAAGTAGGTGCAAGTTGACAGGAACTGCTGCTTGTCTATGATCTGATAGATAATGATGAGGCAAAATCCTCTCAGTGATTCAAACTTCATGCATTGAGCATAGTCATCCATTTTGCATGTAAGTGGCCTGAAGTAAGAATATGTAAGATCCATGGGTTGTAGCAGGTGGCTTGGCCATTTGATAAGGGCCTGGAAGAAGAAAGATTGGAATATTGGGCAGAAGAAGATCTATGGAAGAGGCATATGAACGGATCTGTGGGAGTGAGCACAAAGTGTGACTTTCTTTGAATCACATGGTGATGCCCATCAGAGAATGTCCCACCATGACCTTGGAGATAGAATGACTCCTCCAGTTGGTATCAGCTTCTATTTTTGTCCACCCAGTAGGGGCACACAGAGGGCACATGGAGAGGATAGCCATGGTGCAGAGATGGAGGCTATGTGTGGGTAGCAAGGATGGAGGTTATGCATGGACCTTACAGGGAGGGCTTTCCCTTAACAATGCTGATCTAGCTACTGCTACTGCAGAATGTGCAATCTGCCAGCAAAACGAAGCAAGGTTCCTCAAGGAAATGAACCAGCCACTTGCTGGATATCTGATCACATTCCACCCTGGAAGGGTGAGTGATTCACCTGGGACTGATGCATGTTCTGATACTAACTTGCATTCCCTGGGGCTTCCCTGGTGACTCAGTGGTAAAGAATCCACCTGCAATGCAGGAGACTTGGGTTTAATCCCTGGGTAGGGAGGATCTCCTGGAGAAGGAAATGGCAACCTACTCCAGTACGTTTACTGGGAAAATCCCATGGACAAAGGAGCCTGATGGACTACCACCCATGGGTCTCAAAAGTGTCAGACACGACTGAGCAACTACACAAACATTGCATTCCCCACCCACATTGGCCAACATCCTCATCTGAAGGCTTAGGGAGTTCTATTTCACAGCTATGAGATCCTGAAAAGCATTATCTCAGCCCAGAGTGTCCAGTTTATAGTATATGTCTGTGTTAGACTGAATAATGACCCCCCCAAAAAATTTTCCACATTATAATCCTCAAAGTCTGTGAATGCTACCTTACCTGTTACCTTACCTGGCAAAAGGCTTCCCACCTGACGGTAGTGGTAAAGAACCCGTCTGCCAATGCAGGAGACACAGGAGATGAGGGTTTGATCCCTGGGTCAGGAAGATCCCCTGGTGGAGGGTGTGGCAACCCACTCCGGTATTCTGGAGGAAAATCCCATGGACAGAGGAGTTTGGCGGGCTGAAGTCCATGGAGTCACAAAGAGTCAGACTCAACTGAAGTGACTTAGTATGCACACATGCACACCAGGCAGAAGGGGTGTTGCAGATGTAATTGAATTAAAGATCCTCAGATGAGAAGAGCACTCTGGATTATCCAGGTGGAACCAATAGAATCACAAGAGTGCTTATAAGGGGGAGGCAAGAGGCTCAGAGTGAGAGGAGGTACTATGTCTATGGAAGCAGGGCCAGATGAGAGATGATGGCAGAAGCAGAAAAGAGAAAAAAAGAAATTTGAAGATGCTCTGCTGCTGGCTTTGGTGGTGGAACGAGGGCTGTGAGCCAGGAAATGTATATGACCTCTGGAGGCTGGAAAAGCAGAGGAAATTAATCCTTCCCTGGAGCCTCCAGGAGGAGTATAGCCCTGCTGACACCTTGGTTTTTATGGCTTCTGACCCTCTGAAAATGTAAGATAAATTTGGTCTGTTTTAATCCAGTAAGTTTGTGACAGCAACGAAAGGAAGCCAATAAAATATCCATTGGCTCAGATGCTCAGTCATGTCTGACTCTTTGCAACCCGATGGACTGTAGCCCACCAGTCTCCTCTGTCCATGGGATTCTCCAGGCAAGAACACTGGAGCAGTTTGCCAATGCTCGAGGTGGACTGTCTTGGATATTATAGGGTTCTTGCCCAGACTGATGCCCCTTCGGAACTGAGTATCTTATTTTCCAGCAGTCACAAGTGTTGTCTGCTGACAACTCACAGCTGAGCCCTCTCTGAGCCTTGGGCTCAGAAGTCAGTGGAAGGTTGCTGTGTGGACCGTGGTTATGTCCCCTCCCTGAGGTGCAGTTTGCATCAAGTGACTTAAATTCCCCTTTATTATAATAATGGCTAAGTGAGAGGACAGTTTAATGTAAAGCCAAAGAAGCTGTGTTCTCTGAACCCCAGATGTTAGCAGTTTTAGCCAAACACTTGCTTGAAAACTGGCAGGGCAGTCCTCATTAGACTGTGGGGAAGAGTTGGCACGCTCGCTGAAGGCACCTAACTCCCAGCTGGATGAAAGGAGGACGAGGACAGGGCGAGGCTATAAACACCTATGCAATTCTGCTTCCTGACTCAGCAGTGAGATAGGCAATGCCCCTCCCCCGCTCATCCATCTTCTGTCATGGCTGCTCCGCCTAGTGATGGATGTAGCTGGGCACCAGGAACAAAGGAGATTAGTTAGGCAGTTAATGTTGTAGTTTAGCATGCCCACTGAGTGTCTCAACTAAGGTAGTCGTCATGGAGGGGCAAGAACCACTTAAGAGGTAAGACACACGGGAAAAAGTGATCTCACGTGAAGGGTGAGGGAAATGGAGGATCCTCATGTCATTCCCAGTCTCTGGGTGGACCGTGGTGTTATTGAATCCAGGGAACAAAGGCTGTTTCAGGATGGAAGATGAACAGTGCTGTTTATCTTCTCTCTTGCTTGCTCTAAAAGTAACTTGGGAGTATGTTTTTAGAGAATGTAATCACTCCCCTTACACACATCCCTTTGCCATTAGTTTATGGCTCACTCCAGACCCACTCCGGGCTTCCTCGTGGCTCATCTGGTAAGGAATCCACCTGCATTGCGGCAGACCTGGGTTAGATCCCTGGGTTGGGAAGATCCCCTGTAGACAGGAAAGGCTACCCACTCCAGTGTTCTGGCCTGGAGAATTCCATAGACTGTATAGTCCATGGGGTCCCAAAGGGTCAGACACGACTGAGCAACTTTCACTTCGCAAACCCACTCCAGGATTCTTGCTTGGAAAATCCCATGTACAGAGGAGCCTGGTGGGCTACAATCCATAGGGTCACGAAGAGTCAGACATGACCTAGCCACTAAATAACAACAAAACCTTTTCCCTACACAGCCATCATCTTTAAAAATTATATCATAGGCAATAAAATATTTTCCAGCAATTAAAAGGAATATATGCTACCACATGGATGACCTTAAAAATATCATGCTAAGAAGCCAGACAAAAAAGGCCACATATTGTGTGGTTCCAGTTATATGTAACATCCAGAATATGCAAATCCATTGAAATAGAAAGTGGACTGGTGGTTGCCAGTGGTTGGAGAAGTCAGGGGTGGAGAGAGACTGCTGCTTCGTGCCCCTGGAGTCTGGGTCCTGTGCACCGCATCAGCTGGGCTCCCTGGAGGCTGCATTCTGATTGGGTTTGGCCAATGGGGGATGCCTTCTCAGGAGACTGCAGCACAGCGGAAGAGGTGGTCCAGGATATTTTTTCCCAGCTCTCCCTCTTCTTCTGACAGCGGCTGTGTCGACTCACGAGTGGAGTTCCTGCTGGGCAGCTCCTCCTCGGCACCAGCGGCCGGGGCTCTGATAACTCTTTTCCTCTCTTTGCCCCTCAGTTCCACGAATGAAACAACTTCCTGCCTCCCATGTCTCTTCCCTTACCCTACCCACTCCTCCGAAAAGATTTCCTTCATTGAAGCCTCTTCATTTGAACCATCTGGGATGATGTGTTTTCTGACAGAATTCTGATTGGTACTCCTGAAACCTTGATGAATTAGGACAATAAAAGCTTACTCCTCACATATTTGACACAAGGCAGATTAACTCCCTTTCATCTTGGAGCTTTGCCATCTGGACCATGTGGCCTTCAACACAAAGCAGAAAAAATAGTGAATTGGAAGATTGCAAGGGTCTGTATAGTCAAAGCTATGGTTTTTCCAGTGGTCATGTATGGATGTGAGAGTTGGACTATAAAGAAGGCTGAGCGCTGAAGAATTGATGCTCTCGAATTGTTGTGCTGGAGAAGACTCTTAAGAGTCCCTTGGACATCAAGGAGATCAAACCAGTAAATTCTAAAGGAAATCAACCCTGAATATTCAATGGAAGGACTGATGCTGAAGCTGAAACTACAGTATGTTGGCCATTAGATTCGAAGAGCTGACTCATTGGAAAAGACCCTGATGCTGGGAAAGATTGAGGGCAGGAGGAGAGGAGGGCACCAGAGGATGAGATGGTTGGATGGGATCACCGACTCGATGGACATGAGTTTGTGCAAACTCTGGGAGATAGTGATGGACAGGGAAGCCTGGTGTGCTACAGTCCATAGGGTCACAAAGAGTCAGACACGACTTAGCAACTGAACAACAACAACAACAAGGGATGCCATCAAGGGCCAGGCCTGGAGGTGGTTTACATCCCTCTCACCCCCATTCAGTGCTGAGGACAAGTCACAGGGCCACAAACTAGGTGCAAGAGAGGCTGGGAGAGTGGTAAGGTGAATGTAAGATATTTTCTCTAGCGAGTATTACAAAATTGCCTTCAGGTTTAAGTGGACTCTTTAGCAGGGCATAAAAAATACAGCAGCATCTGGCCCCAGCCCACCTTACTCTCCTTATGGCTGCTAGGGCCCCTGCTGTGCCTTTGCTCAGGCTGTCTCCTCTGCTTGAGTTTCTATTCTCCCTCTTCTCTACCTGGCATAACTTCAAAACGTGGCTTAATAATTAACTCCCCCAGGAAACTTACCCTGACCCTTCCTAAGGCTGGTTTAACTACCGGATCTCTGTACTACTACAGGGCCAGGAAAGAATCTCCATCATAATGTTTATGATTTTGTGTTATTTCATTCATTTCTTGCCAATTAGACTGTGAGTCTCTTAAAGGCATGGATTATATTTCATCTCTACCTTTTCCAGTATCTATCATGTAGTCACTATGCAAATAATTATTTTAGTTAGTTGTTCTTAGCAGAGTCAGTACCTAGAGAGCATTTCAAAAATTTGTAGAAATGTTTTTGGTTGTGATAATAACCACAAAACACTACTTACATTTAGGGCAGCAGCTAAAGATAATAAACATCCTGCATTATATAGGACAGTCCCTCATAATAAAGAACTATTCTCTTTCCTTCAACACTTTCAAACATCCCAGTAGATTTTCAAATAAATGAAATGTCTATTTATAGCAACCTGCCCCTAGAACCTAATTCAGTTTTACTTATAAATGTTGTTTTAATTATCTACTGCTGTACTGTAAACAACCCAGAACTTAGAGGCTTAAGACAATAGAAATGTATTATTTCCTAAGATCCTACGGGATGACTGACTGAACTGGGCCATTCTATTCTGGGTGACCTTGACTGTTGACTGGGCTTGTAAATCCAAGATGGCTCACTCCCAATGCTGGAACTGGGTTGGTCCAAAACTTCACTCAGGTTTTCCATCCATCTTAAGGAAAAGCCCAAATGAACTTTTTGGCAAATCCAACGCTTGAATAGGAGTTGATCTGGCGCTGTCAAGTGGAGCACCTCGGACCTCCTTCATGTGGCGCCTTCACATGGCTCGGTCTCTCATGGTAGCTGGGTTCCAAAAGGCAGCAAGTGGAAGCTGCCAGAGCTCTTCAGACTAGGGCTTAGAAGTCCCAGAACAGCGCTTGGGCTGCTTCCTATTGGTAAGGTCCAGTCCAGACTTAAAATGAGGACAAAGCAGCTCGCCCATACAGGGAGAAGAACATTGAGGGTCATCCATCTTCAGAGAGTAGCTACCTCAGGCACTAAGTGATCTTTGTCTAGTTTAACAATTTTCCAGATATATTGCAAAAGAATAAATCAAGGGACATTTGAACTGTTTCTTTTGAAATTTTATTCATTATATTTGAGTTATCAATAAAATACATCCACATCAGTCTGTCTTTGTAGTTGTCATATTCACGGTAAGTCAACATTTAGATTCACATATCTGATTACTTCTTTATATCTTCTAGTGAAATCTTACCAAAGTGTTTATAAATATGTAGTATGATATATATATGTTATACACATACTACATATATGTAAACATAAGGAAATGTATTTTAGTTTAAGCATATTTATATATTCTAGTATATTAAAATAATTATAAAGTATTTAGAAAATGACATATAAACATATTTATGTGTGCACTTTATTAAATATATATAAAACACCCAAATATTGATAGGATATATAAATATAAATTTTCATTTTAGTTTTCTTTTATATAAGGTCATTTTTTTGTACATATGAAGGTAAGGTTTTTATTACTTAATACCAGGAGAGTAAAGCAGTTGTTACACAATATTTACTATTATATGAGGAAGAGGTGTGGTAATTGAGTTGAAAAATATCACAGGTCTCTGTAAACTGAACCGATACTCTGGCATTTCCTTTTGGTTTCCAAATTTATCTTCTCCTTTTCTACTTTCATTTAAATTTTGTTAGCTCAAAATATGTATTCTAGACTCATACCAACTCAAATCTCTGAGCAATAACAGGAAATATAAATAAATGAATGACTAAATAGCAAATTCTGTGTTTTTTTCCCAATTATTAAAGTGTATGATTCTTATAAAATATATAGCATTTATCTTTAAAAATGATTTTTCTCCAACAGAAATAGTTCTGTTATTTTCTAGTTTGAACCAGGTTAGTAAGAATGTCTAGATATGTGTTTTAGTAACACTCTTGTATTTTATTGATGTAACTTACTATGAAAAAATTTAAAATTTATCTACTATATTGTTTGGGGGATAAAACTGAAATTTTACCTATTTTAAATTTGACATTTCAGAGTGCTTCACCTCATATTATGCTCTCAAGAAAAAAAATTATTAGACTTTTTAGTGAAGTCAGTCTATGCACAAATGTATTTATCCCTTCTCCAGGCAAGAATACTGGAGTGGGTAGTCATTCCTGTCTCCATGGGATCTTCCCAACCCAGGGACTGAACCCGGGCTCCTCCATTGCAGGCGGATTCTTTGCCATCTGAGCCACCAGGGAAGCCCTCATTTATCCCTTAGCTTTCCTTAAAATACTGTATTTAGGATGTATTCACCGTCTGAAACTAAATTCTGTAGAGCTGTGAGTACTGATCGTTTGTTCCTGTGACCTCTTCCTGCTCTTACAAGTGTAATTCCTTACTCTGCAGGGTTTGTTTTCTAATATTTTTACTTTTATACCAAAATACATAAGTGGGTCTTTGATTATCAGCATTTCCAATAATATGATTTTTAAAGCAAGTAGACAAATATAAAGACCAAATAAATTCACTTTAATTTTTTGCTGTGGGGTCTGAAAAATGCCACTCTCCTGATCTGGTTGGCCAAGGCTACCCTCCTGGCTGTTGGATAGGCAAAACCTCTAGTTCTGGTAAACAGATACCACTGTCCTGGTCTAGAAGGCAGGTCAAACTCTTCCAGTCTGGTAGATGCTACTCTCCTGGACCAGTCGGCAGATTATCCCCTCCTGGCCTGGTCAACACGTGCTATTTCTTGTTAAATAGACAGATGCTGTTTTCCTGGTCTAGTTGACAGATGTTGTGCTTCTGGTCTAGAAAGATAGTAGAGAAGCAAGGTCTCAAAACAGTCCTATATATCATCACTCAGCCTCTGCTCAGGAAATAGTGATTCTCTGTTCACTACTACCGCAGAAAGGGTGAATGGCCCTCGAGAAGTATATCACGGAAAGGATGTAAGAGACATAATTACTTAACCACTGTTGCTACAATAGGTTCAGGTAAACATTAATATTTTCCTTGTCTAACTGTTTTAAAGAGGGGTGAGAGAAATCTAATTTCACATCAGGCTTTATCAACATGATTTATAAATTTAAAGACTCATGTGGGAGCCCCATGAATATTAGACCACAGAGAGAAAATCCCCGCTCAAGGCCAACCACTGTGTCTACTTCAGTTTTAATTTGGGGAACTAGGTCAGCCTCCATTCTAACATGGCAAGAGAAAAATGAATCTAACTTGTAAGTGCAAACTGTGACTGATTTAACAGTTGATTTTTGAAAAACTGGCAACATACAGTATTAAAAGGTATTACAGATAATTTTTTGATGTATTTATTTTCATGTCATCCTGTTTTCTTCCAGCACAAATCATAGTGTTTCTTCAGTGGGTAAAAACTTTACTTAATTTTTGCCCCAAGGAAAGTATAGCAAGAATATTACATAATAGTAGATTTTAGAAGTCAGCCCTTATAATACAGGTGCATGGTCAATTAGAGTTAATATCATTCACTTACATTCTTTTGCTTACTCTTTTTTAAAAATTTTTGATTGAAGGATAATTGCTTTACAGAATTTTGCAGTTTTCTGTCATACATCAACAAGAATCAGCCATAGGTACACCCATGTTCTCTCCCTCCGGAACCTCCCTCCCATTTCCCTCCCCATCACACCCTTCAGCCTGTCACAGAGCCCATGTTTGAATTCCCTGAGTCACACAGCAAATTCCCATTGGCTATCTGTTTTACATATGGTATTGTCAATTTCCATGTCACTCTCTCCATACCTCTCCCCCTCTCCTCCTTTCCTCCCACCATGTCCATAGGTCTGTTCTCTATGTCTCTTTTTCCATTGCTGCCCTGAAAATAAATTCATCAGTGCCATCTCTTTAGATTCCATATGTATGTGTCAGTATACAATATTTATATTTTTCTTTCTGACTTACTACATTCTGTATAATAGGCTCTAGGTTGGTCCACCTCATTAGAACTGACTCAAATGCATTCTTTTTTATGGCTGAGTGAGATTCCATTGCATATATGTACCACAACTTCTTCATCCATTCATCTGTCAATGGACATTTAGGTTCTTCCGTGTTCTAGCTATTGTAAATACTGCTGCAATGAACATTGGGGTACATGTGTCTTTTTCAATTTTGGTTTCCTTGGGGTATATGCTAGGAGTGGGATTGCAGGGTCATATGGTGGTTTTATAACTTACTCTTATTTCAAAGCAATACAAGGCTCTAAAAGTGAACATTGGCCTGTTCTAAGGACTTTTACAGGACTCAAGAGAAAGTTAATTCTGTTGAGAAACAGAAGCGTTGACTCAGAGTTCTTCAGCATTGCCTCCATTGTGTGTGTGTGTGTGTGTGTGTGTGTGTGTGTGCCAAGTATCTTGGCCCATGAATTCATTTTCTAGCCACCAGCATGGAACTGAGCACAGGCTCTAAATTTCTTTCTTTACTCTGACATCGAAACATTAAATAGTATGAAGGAAAGACCAACTTCCTATCCTGCCCAAGAAAAATGCACACCCTAATGAAAAGTGTACAATAAGACACAATTAAAAATAATAAACACATTAGTTAGTAGTAGGAATATTATAATTGCAGTATTCAAAGTAAACAGGCTTATTTTCTGAGTTTTTCACTTATCAGAGTTACTGCTTATTCAGAGTTGCATGAATCTGATAACTGTTGAATAAACTCTTGTAAACTCTGTAAATCCCACTGCTATGATTCCATACTTTATATACTCAGTGATAAGACAAAAGCAGTTGTAGAATATCATAGTAATGGTTTGTCTTATATGAAATGAATATACCACATGAGATCATAGTGTAAGCCTATTAATATATTTTAAAAGCCGGAATACTTCTGGGGCCATTGTACTGTTTATTATTTGACTACTTTAATGTGGCTAACATTCATAAGGAAAACAGCACTAGTTCCTTAAGGAAAATAATGGGATTGGAAAGATAAAATGTGAGAGGATGGGGCATAAAGGTAACTAGATGTTTAGCAGAATTTTGCAGAGTCAATGAGAACATTCCATTCTTGTTCTTCTTACTCCATTCTACACAAGAATCATAGCTATGGCATCCTGTCCTTTATGAGTATGATAAATTATATGTCAAAAATAACCTCAATAAGCTGATTCATTGTTACTGTTCCCTTCCCAAGAGAGTGAACTTGGAAGTCTGTGACGTTTAAACTCTTATAACCAGCTCTGGTGAAATGTGTATTTACTTACAAATCTTCATGTATACATACATCATGAATGCATGCATGCATAAATATATAGCATAGGAAGAATGAAAATAATAAAGCTTAAGTTGGTAATTGACTTCATTTATTGCTTGTCTCCAGATTTTCTAAATTGTGCTTTTTGGCTATCCTATTTTTTTAACTTTAATTGGAGGCTAATTACTCTACAATATTGAAGTGGTTCTAGCTATCCTATTTTTTTAATTCCACTTTTGTAGCACATGAGTGAATATTAGTATCTATTTTATTAAAAATAATTTCCAAAATATAATTTAAATAATAAAGAACCATAATATCATGGTACTAAGTACCATACATAATAAAGTGCTGTCTTCAGCTGAGTAAACTGAGTCTAGAAAGGTTAAAAATTGTGCCCAAGATCACACAATTAAAATGTGTCAGAGTACATCATATTTTTAAAATGGCATTTAGAATAGAGTCTGTAAACCCTGTAAGCATACAGCCTTTTTAACTGAACTTTAGTGAATTCTTTTTAAACAGCTTGGGCACAGTACTTAATCTCTCTCTATCCCTCAGTGTCCTCCCAGAAATTTGTGTGACTATGAAATGTTATCAGATCTCTGCTGCCAGCCTACATTATTTCCTAGGAGATACTGGTTGACCATACAGCTCAACCAAGCATCCACACACTGAACAATATGGTCCATCTGTAACAGAATGGGGACTTTTCCTGTTGCCTGAGAATGAGGCTCAAAATTGCTCATGGACCACAGAGGGGCTCTGAAATAACCAGTGCCCACCACCCTTTCTCAATCTACCTAAGTCTGAGTCAAGATACTGAAAAACAGCAGGGGATTGTCAGCTTGGTGGAGGTGGAGGGGAAGACAGGGACCAAGAGAGTCTCTTCCCCAAATGGGGAATAACTGGCCAGAAGAAGAGACTGCCATTGTTTCCTGGTAGACATCTGTCTCAGTTAGAAGAAATTCTTCCCATACCTCATGAGCCTCTCACACATCTGCTTGTCTCACAAGTGAAGCATGAACTACACTTTGTTCTGGGCTACATTTTCACGAATATTTGCCTAGCAAATAGTCTTAGAAGTTAGGGATAGTGTTTCCCTTGAGAGCAAAGGGCAAGAATGCTTCCTGTCTAATATAATGAAGACATCTCTTTCTGGAGCAAATGTGAGGCTCTACAACTGTCTTAAGAGTTTAGTTCCTTAAACTCGAGATTTCTCTCCTGAAATACAACCTACTTCATATGCAGGTGTCATCTGGCCCTCTTCAAAACTCCCTGTGAGAACTGGGGCCTGGGGAAACAGCACAAAATTTATGATGCTCTTGCTGTGAATAATAAGCTACTCTTCTTTGGTGCAAGAGTCTTGTGTTTTCTACCAGAATCCATGAGACTGGCAGGCTAAGATGTTGGCTTGCAAGTAAGGTAAAGTCTCACACTCCTCACAGTTTGTAACAATCTGCTTAGGCAGTGGATGTGTGTTGCTCTTCCCTTGTGCTTATTTGAGCATAGGAAAAGGGAGTCAGAGAAAGATAACAAGACAGAAGAAGGAAATCTAATAAACCAGCTTTGGCATAATCATCATTGAATGGAGTACACAAGTTATCTACTGCCACAATAATGTCATACAAAAAAAAAAAAACCAATGAAATTTCATTGGTGACAATAACAAATATTTATTTCACTCAAAAGTCTAGACGATTGGCTGATTTGGGCTGAGTTCACTCATTTTCTGGGGGTTGATGGTTCTTGAATAAACTAAAATGGCTTCAGCTAGGATCACTTCAGTTCAGTCATTCAGTCGTGTCCGATTCTTTGCACCCACATGGACAGCAGCACACCAGGTTTCCCTGTCCATCACCAACACCAGCTTGCTCAAACTCATGTCCATCCAGTCAGTGATGCCATCCAACCATGTTATCCTCTGGTGTACCCTCCTTTTGCTCTCAATCTTTCCCAGCATCAGGGTCTTTTCCAATGAGTCTGTTCTTTGCATCAGATGGCCAAAGTATTGGAGTTTCAGCTTCAACATCAGTCTTTCCAATGAATATTCAGGACTGATTTCCTGGTTGGATCTCCTTACAGTCCAAGGGACTCTCAAGAGTCTTCTCCAACACTACAGTTCAAAAGCATCAATGCTTTGGCGCTCAGCTTTCTATATAGTCCAACTCTCACATCCATACATGACTACTGAAAAAACCATAGCTTTAACTAGATGAACCTTTGTTGGCAAAGTCTCTGCTTTTTAATATGCTGTCTAGGTTGGTCACATAGTTTTGCATTCAAGGAGTAAGCGTCTTTTAATTTCAAGGCTTCAGTCACCGTCTGCAGTGATTTTGGAGCCCCCCAAAATAAAGTCTGTCACTGTTGCCATTGTTTCTCCATCTATTTGCCATGAAGTAATGGGATTGGATGTCATGATCTTAGTCTTTTGAATGTTAGTGTTTTGAATCAGCTAGATAGCTTTGGCATTTCTGATCCTGGGATTAGTTGGTTGACACAAACATGGTGAAGGCCACAAGCAAGAACATGGAAAACTCACCTGTATCAATACTTTTCAAGTTCCTCCTTGTACTATGTTTGCTAACTACCCACTGACCAAAGAACAACCCAGAAACAACGTTTATTAAATAAAATAATTTTGAGACAAGAAGTCCCAAGGCAAGTCAAGATCCAAGGAATAAAAAGTAGACTCTCTGTCTTCAGTGAAAGAATCTGCAGAGTAATCTTTAATTATTCTTAAAGGGCAAGGAAGCAAGGAGAGTAAAGAACTGGAACTCCTAGAAACAAGTGGATCAAAGGAATAATTAAAGGGGAAATTTTAAAGGTTTATGAGACAAATAAAAATGGGAGCACAACATATCAGAACTTAGGAGAGACAGCAAATGTAGTTCTAACAGGGAAATTTATAGCAATAAACACTACACTGAAAGTGAAAGTGAAAATCACTCATTCATGTCCGACTCTTAGCGACCCCGAGAACTATACAGTCCGTGGAATTCTCCAGGCCAGAATACTGGAGTGGGTAGCCTTTCCCTTCTCCAGCGGATCTTTCCGACCCAGGAATCAAACCAGGGTCTTCTGCATTGCAGGCGGATTCTTTACCAACTGAGCTATCAGGGAAGCCAACACTACATTAAGAGGCAAGATCCCAAATAAACAACCTAACTCTACACCTTAAGGAACTGGAAAAAAGAAGAAAAGACTAAGCCCAAAGTTAGCAGAAGGAAGAAAATAATAAAGGTTAGAGCAGAAATAAAGAGCAGAAAAATGATAAGAAGATTAAGCAAATTAGAAGTTGGTTCTTTGAAAAGATAAAGTTGACAAACACTTAGCTACACTAACCAAAGAAAGAAGCGAGAGCACCGGGGTTCAGTCCATGGTTGGGGAACTGAGATCCTGCAAGTTGCACGGTGCAGTCAAAAGAAAAAGAAAAAACTCACCCATAATCATACAACCTGAAAATAGGACCTGTTAGTATTTTGGTATAGTTTTATTTAGTATTTCTTCTCTATGTAAGCATATACTTCTAAAGCTATCTTAAGATTATACTATATATATCCAGCATTGTATAATACCTTTCTACTCAAAATTATGTTATAGTAATTTTTGTATAATAATTGAAAAATTCATTTTGATAACTATATATATACTAAGCAACATATGAAAGTACCATGAATTATTCAACAATACCCCTTCTGTTATTCAGTTGTTTCTGTTCTTCCACCCTTATAAATAATGTTGAGTTGTACATAATTCTTTATAAAAGTTTGAAATTATCGCCATTTTTTTCTGTTGGACTAGGTTCTTAGAAGACGACATGCCAGATGAACAGATTTTCTTTTTAAAACTTGTACATACTGTACACCACTTTCTTTTTTTTTTTGTACATCACTTTCAAAAGAAAGATGATGTCAATTTTAACTCTAATAACAATTGCATTAGACCTGTGTCATAGTACTCTTGCTAATATTAAAACAGTTACCAAGGTGATAGGCAAAATGCATGTATGATTGTTTTTATTTGTTATTTTTTTGCTTACTAGAGTGCTGATTTTAAAAATGTGTGTGTATATATATCCATATACATTTTAAATGTATGTGTACATATGTGTATATATATAATTTTTTTGTTCTTTCTTTTTCTAACCACCACTAGCAATTTATAAAAGTTTATTCTATTAAATTCCAGTTTTCAGATTTGATTAAATAGTAATCAAATTGTCTTATCTTAACACCTTTTAACAGTTCAGAAATCCCATGTCTTATAAAGGTAGATTTAGGAACACCTTTTTAGGCTATCAAAGTAGTTTAGACTAGCAAATAAAAAGCATTGTGTTGGAGCCAGAGAAACCCAAGTCAAATTTATTTTTATTATTTACTAGTTCTGTGATCAGGATCTATACTTACCTTCTCTGAGCCTCAGTTAACTCAGTTATAAAATAGAAAGGATAATTCTAGTCTTTTGAGGTTATTATGAGAATTCAAAGATACAGGAGAAAACCCAGCACTTAGTAGGTGTACAACATGATATCATCCTCTAAAATCAAACCATGAGAGAGCATCTACATATACAGTGGAAAACTGATTAATGGGAAAGTGTAATTACTTTATACTTTACACAGTTTTTATACAGTTTCACCCCATAACATATTGGCTTTTCTGTTTTTTTTTTTTTAATGGTGGCTCATATTTCCTGTCATTAGAGGTAAAATTTCAAGTTAATATATAAAAACCCTTGCTTATAAACCACTTCCTTTTCTTATTTCCTCTTTAACAGAACTGTAAAGTTGGACTCAAGTCTTTCTTTACGTTTCTTTTCTTATGTTTCTTGTTTTGTTAAGTGTTTCTTGATCTTAATCACTCAAAGTTCTGCTAGATTCCTTCTATTTAGTAACTGAAATTCTTCCTTCATCCTTGAGTAGTGTTAGCTACTTTATCAAACTCAAGAACCATCAGTCTTCTGATTGGTACTTGCTTTCCATTCGACTAGTCCTCAGGACAGAGAAGTAAGTTTCATTTCTGTGTTACAAGCTCATTTCACAATAGCAATGAATTAAACTGAATGAAGTACGAGCAGATTCTTCAATGTCATGCTTGTTATAAAATATATTTTGCATTTCATATTAAAAATCTATTTGACCTAGAGGAGTGGGATGGGGGGAAGGGAGGAAGGCTCAAGAGGGAGGTGATATATATATAATTGTGGCTGATTTGCATCATTTTATGGCAGAAACTGGGGTCCCCAGTGGCTCAGCGGTAAAGAATCTGCCTACAATGCAGGAGTCGCAGGAGACACCATAATCCCTGGGTTGGGAAGATCCCCTGGAGGAGGGCATAGCAATCCACCCCAGTGTCTTTACCTGGAGAATCCTATAGACAGTCTTCCCTGGTGGATCAGTGGTAAAGAATCTCCCTGCTAATGCAGGAGACATGGGTTCAATCCCTGATCCGGGAAGATCCCACATGTCCTAGAGCAGCTAAGCCTGTGTGCCACAATTACTGAGCCTGTGCTCAGAGCTGGGAGCCGCAACTCCCAAAGCCTGTGTGCCCTAGAGCCACGCTCCGCAACAAGAGAAGCCACTGCAATGGGAAGCCCGAGCACCGAAATTGGAGCAGCCCCAGCTCGCCACAACTAGAACAAAGTCTGCACAGTAACGAAGACCCAGCACAGCCAAAAATGAATAAATAAAAGTTAAATAGAAATTTAAAAAAGAAAATCCCATGGACAGAGGAGCCTGGTGGGCTGCAGTCCCTAGGGTCGCGAAGAATCAGACATGACTGAAGTGACTTAGCACACCCCCGCAGCAGAAACCAACACATTGTAAAGCCATTTTCCCCCAATTAAAAATAAATTCAAAAAATCAATTTTCTATAGAAAGAAGTATCATATCCAAAAAAGTACTGGTTTTTAGGACTGATCCCAACTGAAATAAGAGTATATCCTCAAAAATATTAAAAATTACATTAAGACTTTCTCTTTCTGATACTGTGCTGGTTTAATATCCCTGAAAATATTTTCCTTGACAGAAATTTAAACTCCTGGACAGTATACATCTTGGAGATATAACTGGCTTTGCAAATGGTAGGAGAATTCTCTAAGAATACACCACTAAAAAACAAAAGCAGAACTGCAAATCTGGGACTAGCGCTTTTGTGTATACTTGAATATTTCCATAATGAATCTTAAAAAATATCAAGATAGTTGGAGAGGAGTTTGGAGGATAGGCTGAAGAAGAGTATATATGTAGATTTATTGATGTTGCTAGTGTTTTAGATTTTGGATGGCATATTTATGGGTATTTATTATGTTATGTTTTATAACCTACATCTTTACTACAGAATTATTTTGTATTACTTATTTTCCAATGAAAAAGTTTTAATTTGCCTAACAAGTTGTTATTTTAAAATGTCAGATATACAGAAAAGTTGAAAGGATAATGCAAAAAAGCATTCATATACCCTCAGTAAATCCAACAATTTTAACAAGCTATCAAATTTTAAAATATTTGCCTATATACATGTATAAATTTGTTTTCTTGCTGAAATATTCAAGTCATTTGCAGATATATGAAACTTCCCTCCTTACTATATTTCATCATACAACTCCTAAGTATTAGAATATTCTACATAAACCTAATGCCATTATTGTATTCAAGAAAATTTTTAATAATTTCACATTATTTGATATCCACTCCATATTAAAAGTCTTCCAATTGTTTCCAAATGCCTTTTATAGATATGTATATTTGAATATATTAAATTTGACATATTGAACTTGATCTTTGTCTTTTTTAAATCAGAACAATTTTGACCCATTTTTTTCCCATGACATTGACTTTTTGAAGAGTCCAGGCCAGTTGTCCTATATAGTTTATTCTATATCCTGATTGTTTCTCATGGTGCTATTTAACCTATTCCAAAATTCACTTTATTTTATGTAGAATAAGATTTAGATCTGGATTTCATTAAAGTCAAATTAAGCCTATTTGTAAAGAATGCTTCATTGACAATACAGATAATGTTGTGACTTCACATCTAACCTGAAGACATATAATGTCAGGTTGTCCCACCACTAGTGTGGGACATTAAATTCAGATTGTAACTGCCAAATCTCTGTTACAAAGGCCCATCTTACCCTTTGGAATTAATAAGTGATCTGAAAGATGATTCTTGGGCACTGTGGGGTTATCCTATTCTCCCGCAGCCTTCTACTCAGTGGTTTAGCAGTCATTTTCTAGAATTTCAGGAGTTTGATTTTCTAATACTATCATACTAACAATAACTTTTTCAGTACTGCTTTTTTTTTTTCAAGAATTTCATCAGAGTGCCAGATCTTTAAATGGACTAAAAATAAGATAATTATAATTTACTAGAGCCATTCTACAGTTAAATTGACTTTGATAGACTATTCTTTAATATAATGTTATGGACTGAATTGTGTCACCCCAAAATTCTTATATTGAAGCCTTAACTCCCAAATGTGATGCTATTTGGAGATAATTAGGTTTAGACGAGGTCATAAAGGTGGGGACCTCAATTTGGGTTTAATGCTCTTCTAAGAAGAGAAATCAGGGAGCTGTCTCTCTCTTTCCCCATCACGTCGAGGGCTCAGGGGATAGATAGTCATCTGAAAGCCAGGAAGAGGACCTTCGCAAGACGCTGACCATACTGGTACCCTAGTCTCAGATGTCCAGCTTCCAGATTGTAAGAAAATAAATTTCTGTTGTTTAAGCCATCAAGTCCAGTCACTGACATTTTGCTATGGCAGCTTAGAAAACTAATTCATAGTTTTCTCAGTATTGTAGAACCCTTTTTTCCACCCTAACTCCTACCAAACTTCTCACTTAATGCTGGACATTTCTTAAGAAGTATGACTTTCTGCTGTAAATTACATAAGCTGAAAAACGTTGAGTAGCATACTTATTGCTATTTCTGTGTACTCACTACAGTGCAGACAGAGGTGATCCTAGCAAAGGATTTTCATGGTTGCCTTCCCCACAGACTAGTGAGGCCAACTTTTCACTATTATAAACAGTGAATATTGCTCAATTTAGATCTTTCTCCTTCAGGTAAATTCTCTACCCCCTGCCCATCCCCAACCTTTATTGGGATATAACTGACATACAACATTGTGTAAGTTTAAGGTATTCAGCTAGTTTATTTAATACACTTATGCATTGCAAAGCAATTATAACCATAGCACTAGTTAATACTTTCAACATATCGCATAATTACCTTTTTTTTTATGGTGAGAACATTTAAAATCTAGTCTCTTAGCAATTTTCAAGTATGTAATGCAGTATTAGTAACCACAATCACTATGTTGTATCTTAGATTCCCAGAACTTAGTCATCTTTAACTGGAATGTTGTACTCTTTGACCAATATCTCTCCTTTACCCACCCACAGCCCCTGGTAACTAGACTCAGTTTCTATGAGTTTGGCTTTTCTAGATTCCACATAGAAGTGACATCATGTAGTATTTGTCTTTCTCTGTCTGCCTTATTTCACTTAGCATAATGCCTTCAAGGTCTATCCATGTTATCACAAACAGCAACATGTCTGTCTTTCCCATGACTGAATAACATTCCATTGTATGTTTATATTACTTTTTCTTTGTCCCTTTATCCATTGATGGATACTTAGATTGTTCCCGTATCTTAGGTATTATGAATAATACTGTAATGAACATGGAGTGCAGATGTCTCTTTGAAATCCTGTTTTCATTTCTTTTGAAGATACACCCCAAAGTAGGATCCTATGCTGGATCGTATGGTAGTCCCATTTTTAATTTTCTGAGGAACCTCTATTCTGTTTTCTGTAGCACCTACACCATTAGGATAAATTCTTTAAAGTAGAAAAACTTGGTAAAAATTATAAAACTTCTTAAGGTTTATGATCTGAATTGCTGGTTAGCTTTCCTTAAAGATTGTACCAAATTCAATTTACACAAGCTGTGTTTGTGGGTGTTCACTTAAATATCACACTCCTCAATGCTGATTGTTATAACTAAAACTCATTGCTGAATATTATAGGAAAATATTTTATTTGTATTTCTTTGATTATATTTTTTCATTTTAATTAAACCCATTTTTATAAATTGTTTTCATCATGCCAGTTTCAGCATTTTCTTGATGAATATTGAGTGACCATAAATCAGGTTATATTTTACAGCAAATTATTTTTTACACAAATGGTAAAGCATCTGCCTACAATGTGGGAGACCTGGGTTCGATCCCTGGGTCAGGAAGATCCTCTGGAGAAGAAAATAGCAACCCACTCCAGTACTCTTGCCTGGGAAATCCCATGGACAGAGGAGCCTGGTGGGCTAAAGTCCATAGGGTCACAAAGGGCCGAATACGACTGAGTGACTAAACTTGACTAAACTTGACTAAACTTTAAAGAAGGCTCTTCTATTAGAGATATCATGGTCCTACTAGCATTAGTGGGACACTGGGAAATGTGAAAGCAGTGTTTCTCAGCATCTTATTTCCAGAAAGCTTATTTCTAGCACATATATATGAGAATCAGGCAGGCTAAGTGGTTTAAAACTCGATGCCATTTATAAGTGATATTTGACTTTAATAAGTATTTCAGAAATAAATATGACTGTACTTACCAAGTGACCACAGCATAGCACTGAACATGAAGCAACTTTTAAAACTTTTTTCACTGCTACTTGATAATCCTGTAGAAAATTTCTTATGGTATTTTTTTATATGGACATGCTTTCAACTACCAGAGTATATATATGGACATGCTGTAGAAACTTTAAAATTATAAATACTCTAGGCCTT